>NW_016157288.1:67372-70857 GCF_001687245.7 Rhagoletis zephyria
TCAGTAAATATTGAAGCTAATTTATTCAAAATTGATGCTTGCAACAACTTTTTACCAAGGAATACGATTATGGTAAAACTTTGGAAAATGGGCGTGGCACCGCCCACTTATGATCTCATATAAGTATATCGGTAACCGTTCTACCAATTTGTACCAAACTCGGTGTGGTTATTGTGCTTGCCACATATAAGCAAAACGTTGAAAATTATTGAAATCGGACTAAAATAACGGCCGCTTCTCATATAACGGTAAATTTCAGAAATGCTTGAAACTTCAATATTTCGAAATTGAAGGACGCTAATTTACTCAAAATTGATACACCCCGGCTTACCATCTAGCGGAAGGTTTCGGAAAGGTGAAAAAACATATATTTAATACTTGCGCCGGGTATTTAATGTTCGGCTTCGCCCGAACTTAGACTTTCATAGTTGTTTTTTATATATTTTTTTAATCATTAGTTAGCTTATTGTAAATGTATACTGCTGTGTAACTGTGTATTTGTTTCCCTACCTCTAGTTTGTACTTTGGCAGGCTTATACTTTTATTTCTAGTATTGCAATCGCTTTTGAATTATTCATTTTTTATTTTTTCATAATGTTGTAGCATTGACCTATAAACATAAACCTGTCTTAAGCTCATTATTTGTTTCCTTTCGTTTGTTGCAACGTTTCTGTTAATATTATTTAGCACCTTTTTTGTAATTTCTAAAATGGCAATACTGTTGTCATACGCAATACCCCAATCTATGATGCCGTATGTAGCAATGCTGTAAAAGAGCGAATAATATATAGAGATTAGATATTTGTAACTAACAGTGTCCTTCAGTCTAGCAAATACAGTATTGGCCAATACAATAGCACCCCCATTTCAAAGTGATATTGTTTGCCACTCATGTTTATTTATTTATTTTTAAGAATTTTCAATTAAAATACAATTCTTTATCTGACAAAACTCACATAAACTTAAGTTTAAAACTTTTTAAAAGTCCGCAAAAAAGTGCAACAAATTTTCACCCAAATTTCAAACTTTTTTCTCAGAAGCGGTAGAATTTTTTTTGAATACGCAGTTTTATAGCCCATTGGATTTTAGTCTAATAATGTGCAGGTTTCAAGTGGCTAANAAAGACCGCAAAAAAGTGCAACAAATTTCCACCCAAATTTCAAACTTTTTTCTCAGAAGCGGTAGATTTTTTTTGAATACACAGTTTTATAGCCTATTCAATTTTAGTCCAATAATGTGCAAGTTTCAAGTGGCTAAAAATTATTGTTGATTTTTTAGAATTTTTTTCGCTGAGGATGTTGCGGGTTTCTGCCATATAAAAATAAATTGTGTTTAGTCGTTATATGGAAGCAAATGAGACAAAGAAAAATTCTAAAAAATCAACGGTAATCTTTAGCGACTTGAAACTTGCACATTATTGGACTAAAATTGAATGCGCTATAAAACTGTGTACTCAAAAAAAATTCTAGAGCTTCTGAGAAAAAAGTTTGAAATCTAAGGGAAAGTTTGTTGCACTTTTTTGTGTTCTTTTAAAAAGTTTAAAACATTGGTTTATATGGGTTTTGTTAGAGAATGAACTGTATTTTAATTGAAAATTCTTAAAAACAAATAATTAAACATAAGTGGCAAACAATACTGTATATAAACTAGATACCTTAGTCTGGCGAAAGTGTTTTTCGATGTGGTCTTTCCATTTAAGGTGCTCATCAAAGAGTACCTCTAGATACTTCGCTGAACCTACTCGATTAATGCTTTTATTGTTTACTCAGTGGGAAGGCTATTCATTTTATTAGCAAACGCTATATATTAGGTTTTATCCGAGTTGAGCGCAATTTTATTAACAAAGAACCATGAGTGCATTATATCTAAGTTCTTATTTATTTCCATTTGGGTCTCATGCCATGTTTGATATATACAAGACAGTATCATCAGCATATGTTGATGTATTTTCTAATAGCTGCAATAGGTCATTAATATATATGAGGAATAATAAAGGCCCTAAAATTGATCCTTGTGGAACTCCAACTTTTATTTCCATTTTGGAACTTTTTATGTTTCCTATTTTGACAATCTGTACTCTTTCTAAGAAATAAGTTTAATTAAGCCTAATGCAAATAGGATTTTGGATTTTTTCGTGATTCTGACTAATCATGTAATTCTTTAAATCGTTATATCTCGGGTTCTGCTCATAGTAGAAACTTCACCTTAACGTCGTTTTAAAGCTAAAGAAACGGGCTTAACATTTATAGGACGGCCATGATTGTCCTAAAGCTAACTTAGTTATTAACAATTGAATTTTTTGAAGCTGATTTGCATAGCGAGGACCAGTAAATTAGGGATTTAAAATTACACCTTCGTAATCCTCGTTTAATTCTTTATAAAAAAATTGGCGTTTTCAAGAACTATTTTTAAATATTTCTTTTTTTTTATGGCGATATGGTTTATTTTGTGGGAGTCAAGATTTTTTTTGTAACTTGTAATTTGTTTTGAATATTCCTTTGTTAACAGCACTTGTTTTTCATTCAATGCAATAATGTTCTAGAAAATGGGAAAGTTAAAAAATTTAGATTTTATCGTGGATTTCGGCAGAATATCTATATTGCGGAACAAATGTTGTTAGCGAATGGATATTTTTCCGATAATAATAATAATAATAATATCCCAACGGTTTTTACCCTCCATTCCCGCCCATCCGCACGAGGGGCGCAGTCCGCATGACGTACGGAACCAATATTTTAAATTTTTGTGCCGAGTCACGATAGGCAGGAGTTTGTTAAGTGTCGAGATCTAAAACTGTTCAGCTACAGAACTAAATTCATCAGCTGATTTTATGTATTTATGTCAATAATTCACTTATTGAGAGAGGAGAGTATCGCTTTCTTAATCCTGAAAAGCGGATCTGATATATCAAACGTGCTGGAATGAGAGTTAAAATCCTGGCATAAGCAACGGAGTGGGTCGTGCAATTCAAAATTGGTTTTACAAGCTTTCAGAAATATGGGACAAAAGTGTCTTGATACGCGTGACGGAACATTAAAGCTTACATCAGCCAGAAGAGACGGACTTGAAATTGAGCCTGTCAGTAATTTAACCATAAAAATTATACCAAGCATTTCCCTGTCGACTGGCAAGTGTAGGAAGGTTAATAAGTTTTAAGCGACTCGTGTAAGGTGGAAGACTATATTGAGAATCCCATCGGAAATTACTTAAAGCAAAAAGTAGGAATTGTTTTTGAATTGATTCTATCTTGTCTGAGTAAATTTGATACCTTGGATTCCAAACCACCGAGCCGTATTCCAGAATCGGTCTAACTAATGTTGTAAACAGGGTTTTAGTGATATAAGGGTTGTCGAGGACATGAGCGCCAATTTAATAGAATTTGACTGATCCTTATATGTTTTCTCATTTTTCATATTATGCGTGCGGCCGGCAACTTTGTCATTTATATTATTGTGAATTAATTTTTGGAATTTGGAAAGTTGGAT
>NW_016157288.1:72810-83858 GCF_001687245.7 Rhagoletis zephyria
CTTCATATTGAAAGATTTAATAACACTTATGTTAATAAAAAGACAAGCAAAATAAGTTTAACACAACACACACAACAATTCAGGAGCTGATGTATTTAGCTTAAAAATATATGTAGCGAACAGTTTGAGTATCACTGTAATGTGACACTTAATAAACGCAGCGCAAACAGCTGTGACAAGAAATACTAAACGAAGTAAACAAAAAGAGCAAAAAGAAATGTGCAAAAATAGAAACGATCTCAGTTAACTACAAAGGAATAACAACAACAATGATAACAACAAATGACTCGGCAAGATTAGATGTAAGCTAGTGAAATTTAATTAAATTTAATAAAAACCACAAAAATCACAAAACTTTCACTTAGCTTCGGTTATTATCACACTAAGATGCTCGTAGGCACTTTATATAGCAACTTTTACTCAAAATTAGCACAATAAACTTTGCAAAATACAAAGACCAATCAAGGCACAAATAAGTAGAACTTCACAGCTTGACGTTTGCGCGATACCCGCAATAAAATCTGCGTTTTGCTAACTTTAATCCCACAACTGCCACAATTCTTAAAGAATAACCTTGCCCTACAAATATTATTTCTGGATAGGAATTCTAACTGAATCCGTAATAAAATTTAAATTTGTGCAAAAACCCGATTTTTAACACCTTGCTAAATATATCTTATCTATAAGTGTCAGCCGCTGTGGTGTAGTGGTAAGCAGTGCGCGCTTCCACTCCGCAGCATCTGGGTTCAAACCCTGGTCAAAGCAACATCGCAAAAAATATAGAAAAAAGGTTTTTTCTTAACAGCGGTCGTCACTCGGCAGGCAATGGCAAACCTCCGAGTGTTTTTCTGCCATGAAAAACAGCTTCTCATAAAAATACAATCGCCGTTTGGAGTCGGCGTAAAACTTTAGGTCCCTCCGCTTTGTGTGACAACATCAAGGCGCACGTCACAATTCGGAGGAGAAGCTCTGCCAAACACTAACATATGTGTAAGCGCCAATCTATTATTATTATATTATTATAAGTTTTCGAAAACCAATTACAAAAAATTGTTGACTCTCACAAAATTAACCTACTGGTCATAAAAAAAAAATGTTTAAAATATAGGTCTGGAAAAACACCAATTTTTTTGAACCATGTTTTTTATAGAGAATTAAACGAGGATTACGGACGTGTAATATTAAATACCTAATTTACTGGTATTCACTATGCAAATCAACTTCAAAAAGTTCAACAGTTAATAACTATTATGACCATCTTTAGCTTTAAAACGATGCTAAGATTAAGTCTCTACGATGAGCAGAAGCCGAGATATAACGTTTTGAAGAATTGCATGATTAGTCAGAATCACGAAAAAATCCAAACTTTGACAGATCGTATCTCCGAAGAAAAAAATTTAGAAAAAATTTTCTCGAATCGAGTTATCTTATCTCATGTATAAAACCCATAAAAAAATTTTAAGCAAATCGGAGATATGAGATATTTTTTTTACCAAATTCGTCCGACTTAAAAAAAATGTCTCATATACATATGTACATTAGACTGCATCGCTCCCCATACAAAGAAAAATCGGTACTATTTTTCCATTAGAATTATAAAATCTATTATATTTTAAGACGTCCACCAAAATATTTCCGAAAAATATGAAGATTTAAGTGAGCTGGACCGATTTGAAAATACCTCCAAAAATGGAGTTTTTCATGAATAAAAATAGTTTCTTAAATATTTTTTTTTGAAAAAATCCCCTTAAATGACAAAACGGTTTAAGCTTAAAAAATTTGCATGAAAATATTTTTAAAAAACTAAAAAAAAAAAATTCAACGAAATCGTAATGATGAGATTTTTGATGCTGTTTTTAAACTTTTTTCAAAGATTGGTATAAGAAAAACTTGAATAACTGAACCTAAGCTCTTCCGATTTAGACTTAAGAGGTGTCATTGGAAAGGTATTATCTCACCCTTTTTAATTATTTGATAATAAACTC
Source organism: Rhagoletis zephyria (assembly GCF_001687245.7). Taxonomy (NCBI): domain Eukaryota; kingdom Metazoa; phylum Arthropoda; class Insecta; order Diptera; family Tephritidae; genus Rhagoletis; species Rhagoletis zephyria. Next base: position 74,796 of record NW_016157288.1, read on the forward strand.
ATTAAAAGGATGAAAGAGAAAGGTAGGATGAACGAACGTCATTCAAAGTTGAATTAAGATGTGTTGGTATTTGAAAAAAAATAAAAAATGGGACATGAATGACTTTTTTTGGACAGAAATAAAAAAGTGTGAAAATACCTTTCTATCGAGATCCCATAAGTCTAAATAAGAATAGTTTTGCCCAGTTATTCAAGTTTTTTGTAAATCAATCTTTGAAAAATGTAAAAAAAAACAGCATCAAAAATCTCATTCTTACGATTCCGTTGAAAAAATTCTAAATATTTTTAAGCAGATTTTTTATGCTTAATCTGTTTCGTCATCTGAGGGATCTTTTTTCAAAAAGTTCTTTAAGAAACTATTTTTATTCATAAAAAACTCCATTTTTGGAGGTATTTTCAAATCGGTCCAGCTCACTTAAATCTTAATATTTTTCCGAAATATTTTGGCGGACGTCTTAAAATATTATAAATTTTGTAATACTGGCAGAAAAACCGCAACTTTTTTTGGTGATGCAGTCTAATGTACATACCTATATACATGTATGTATGTGCTGTCCCTGTATATACCACTATACATACATATATATTTACAAATATACTTTTTAGATATTTTTAGATATGAAAAATGTGTACGTGTGCTTCCCGTGTCTTTGAAGGTCAGCATGGAAAAACTGACAGCAATCATTTAACGAAAATTACACTGAGGCCACAGGACAGTTTTACATGCACAAAACGGAGTTCAGGCATTCACCGACCACCGCCTTGACATCATTGAATCAGACGTCGAGGTGGCCCTCTCGAGTGGGTGAACTCGTGCATTCACCGGCGCAACCAACAGCCAGGAAAGCATAACTGCTCGAGCCTGAACTTTCGAGTTCAATTTGTATGTTTTTAATTTCTTATTTTTTATATTATTTTATTTTATTTTTATTTTATTTACAAATAAACAAATTACAATATTGCCTTGTATTTAAAAATGCCTAAACTTAGCCTAGTTCATAATTGATTCAACTTGTTAGTTTATACCTTCACTTCAGCTATCGTCTTCCTCCAATCGCTCCACGAAACTAGTTAAGTTAGTTTAACAAGTAGAATTAAGGGATAATTATATATTACGGTTACATATATGTATATTTTCTTGAGGCACTGTGACACAGCGTTTTTCTAAGCAAAAATTCAAAAGTTCAGGGACAACATAAGGCCATGCAGCATGGACAGGGGCACGATCACTCTGCCATTGGCGCCGTTAGCGCCGATGGTCAGCAAGTTCATGTGCACGCGCTGCCACACATTTGCTGGAGGGGGGTGGTGGCGAGCAAGATCAAAAATTTATAAATTTATTGCAGCAGCATGAGCGACAATGATGACGATGCATAAGTTTGCGTTCGGTGATGAGGAAGAATCAAACGAAATCCAATTTTCTTTTTCAATGGAACACGTAATGAGAACAAAACGTAGTTGATTCTGTCTGTGGCTGGGTGGACGTTTATAGGTAGGATATTATGTGTGGATGTTTGCGTGGCTGTGTAGGTATTAAATTGTTTTTTTTTTTTGGTACTGAATTGTAGAAGTTTCCTTGTGTTCGTGTTTGCAAATGTACGTCCCATTTACTTGCGTGAAATATCAGCAAAAATAGAAACGTTGCGTTCTTTGGACTGCCGAGCTCATTTTTGTTTGTTTTTAATTTTTGCACCCGCCACGCACCGACTAAATGTAATAAGTACGTGTATATACGTACTGTTTATATATGTTTCTGGGGAACATTGTATGTTGCTGAATCAATTTAGTTTTTGCAAAGTATCAAATTAACTCAAAAATAATAAATCGAACTTTTTGAAACTAAAGAAAACTGGATTTGCAAAGCTGGGAAATGTTATTTCCCCTTGAGTGCAAACTTTATTTCGGTTTATTCTTCCTCATCGACGCCCACACAAGTTGGGCAGACAGGTTTGCCTTCCATGGCGTAGAATGACTTGCCTCTCACAGCTTTCTTGCAGTCCTAGAAAGGTGAAAATTACAAATAATTTGAGAAATCATAAAATGTTTGAAGTATTTCAATGCGTTTGCAAGCATCAACCATAACAAGAAGGCTTTTAAACCTCTACCGCAACAATTGAATTTTCCGCACTTACACCCTCATGCAAAACAACAGTAAAAGCTGGTGCAAATTACATTCAATAGCAATCTTTTTCTACTCACCCGACAGACGAAACAATCAGGATGCCATTGCGAATTTAGTGCCGATATGTAGTTCTCCATAATGGCCCGGTTGCAGCCATTGCACTTCGGCGCGAACATTTCAAAATAGTCGTTGCGACAATAAGGTTTGCCGTCGCGTTCATGGAAGCCATCCTCGCCGAATTGCTGTCCGCACTGTGCACAGAAGAAGTGCTCTGTGTGCCATGTTTTGTCTAAAGCTGTCACGCATTTCTACAAGTAAAGAGATAGGTTTTAATATTGTTTTTCATACAAAATCTCAACAAGCAGAAGAGGGCCGTACATCTAAAATAGCACCATTGCAATATGCACAACGTGGACTGAACAAGTTGTGGTAATCCGGTTCGCAGTAGGGGAATCCATCGCGTTCGAAGAAGTTGCGTGTGCCCAGCTCCTGATTACAGTGGTTGCATGTGAAGTGCTCCGGGTGCCAGGTTTTGCCCAGAGCTGTGATCACTTGGCCCACAATAGGTTTTTCGCAGGCATTGCAGCAGCCCTTTTGCACGGTGTTGACTCCTTGGCGGCTCATATTGGCTTGTAGACTACCAAGCATAGAATCCAACTGATCTGGCTCGTTATCTTCTACGACGGTAGAAGTAGTGGTTTCAGTGATTGTTTGTGTTAAATGTGACACACCTTTATTCGGTTTAGCGTAATCGGTAACTGTTTGGTGGTGATGGTTCGAGCCGTTATTGACCTAAAACAATAATAATAAAAAAAAAAATATTTATATCCTGTATGACATCCTTGACCCTTGCGAAGGATTGTAAGAACGATTAAAAAATGTATTAACACGTTTGCCGCGGTAGCTGGTGCCTTACGTTCTCTCGTGCGATCTAAAGCATCTGATGAAAATTTTTAAACTGAAAATACTTTTATGCGCGCCGAACTCAAAAACTTGCGTCTTCGTCTGCGAAACAACAACAACGGCAGAATTAATCGGAATAGAGAAGAGGAAGAATCAAATAAACAAAAGCAAAAGTGTGACCGTGTTACGGACTGGCAAATGCGCCATCGCAGGCAGCAGCGCTGATGGGGAACAGCGTCTGTATGGCATTGCCAACTGTGTTCATGTATGAAAAGAATTCCGCTCATACGTGGGCAGCGCTACACATGTAGCCATTATTGAATACATGCATATGTGTTTGCGTGTGCCTTCCTTCAGTGATTTTTACCTTTTCTGGCTGTCGTTTTCGCCTTTACAAAGGGGATTTTCCCATCTGCTGCATTCTACTTCAATATTAATCACGAGCTTTCGCTAAAAGTCAATAAGATGATCGATGTACTGGATCCCAAACTTTTTAAATCGGGTTTAACCAGGCTTAGAGCCGTTTTCTCGAGTAGGTTTTAAATTTCTCTGCCCTTTAAATAGAAATTTCGTTCTGAAAAAATTTGATAGATTAATTTTAACAGCTACTTGAGAAACGGCACTAACAGCAAATTTCACAAAAGTTGATATAAAACTATTCGTCGATTCAAATCAGTGTCGGCCGCACTTACACAATCGCATTTTGAGCATGTGTTGGAAGCACAAAAGCTCATCCCCTGTAAAAAATGGGACTAATCCGGGATGACTCCGGGAGCAATCGCAAAGGAACATGCGACTAATACCACTTTAGATCTCTTTATATGGAATGAACTGTTCGCTTTTGTTCGAGCATGTCCTATGAAGAGACTAATTGTTCACCTTTATACCCGAACGGGTATAAAAAGCGACTAGTCACTTAAAAAAATAAAAATAAAAATTTGCGCCAGCTGAGATTCGAACCGGGGTGCTCAGTTTTGTTAGGCGAATACTCTCTCTGCGAGCCATCATTAAATCGTTAATAGTACCCGTTAGAGATGAGTTGGGGACTAATTGATCTTCAATTATACCCATAAGGGATGAGTCGAGACCAATTGATCTCCATTAGTACCCGTATGAGACTAGTTGCGACTAATTAATGCCCAATTGTACCCGATTGAGAGTAATCTCGGAATATTCTATTTAAAGATTAGTCGCACAATTTTTTGCAGGGTCGATACACCCAAAAAAATTTGAAAACGTAACACAAAGGTTTTGTTTTTGCTAAGTAGAACGTTAGTAAAGTTTAAAGCATTGCTTCGTTAATATGTATTTAAATAAAATAAAATGCACATACATATATATATGTGCGGACAAAGAATGGTCGCACAGTTTGTTTTGCTTAAACTAAACAAACTTTTTACTGCGCATATTTATTTTACGAGGAGGAAGCAGCGAAAGCCTAACCCCGACTTTAACCCAAACTAAACTTCTTACCGTCATGTACCGTTCCCCTCCCGGTACCACCATCAAGGATTTGGTCGGGATTATAACACTGTGTGACTGCTAAAGTTATAGATCTATTAAAGCACAAAAAATATGCATACTTAGAATTTTGAATACCCTCAAAACTGGACTTAAGGTCTAAAAACGCGCTTTTCATAGGTTGAGCCTTATAATTGTTCGTATGAAAAATATTTACAGTGCGTACACGGTAACCGCAACCCTCAAAACGTGCAATTCCTTGATTAAAGCAAACCTCTAAAGCAAAACATTGTAACCTTTATAAATTCAACTTCAAAACAATTCAACCTCAATACCTACAACATTCTTTGTTTATCCCTTCGGAGGGCGCACCGCGGCAAATAACCCGCAAAAATTGTAATTTGTGGTTTTCAAATACTAATTTTACTAACCGGCCCTGCCACTTAGTGACTTTGTAAGTTTTGAGACGCAGCATGGTTCACATTTAGCTGTTAGTTGCTGCGGTATATCGTTCAGTTGATATTTGTATTTGAAAGTTGGTGTCTTATATGTATATCCGGCTGAATTGCCGCATCGCGTCCTTCCGTGTACCAAAAAAATTTGAATGTAACTCGCAAAATTTTGTGTAAGATAGTTGGAAAAGTGAGTTTGTGATAAGGGTCTAAATAAAAATTGTTATTTTTTTAAAGGATGTTTTTAAATGATGTAGTTTAGAACGAATTTCCGTCATCCCTTGTCAAATTTGGTTTAGAGACAAACTGGTTTCGGCGTTGTGCCATCTTACAACAATAACAAACAATTAATTTTTAGCAAAAAAAACCGGCTTAAAAAAATATTTATATATCTATATATTTCATGATTCAATGATCGGATCTAAACAAAATTAGTATGGGACCACCTCTGAGACACTACTTTTCCGTTGCAAAAAGGATTAGCATACATAAAAAAAAAATATTCCGACGAACTGATAACCTCCTCCTTGTTTGGAACTCGGTTCAAAAGGAGATGTTTTTAAACATATATAGAAGCGCACCAGCTAGCTACGCAACAGAAATTGAAACCAGGAATATGTACCAGGAATAATATGACATTCTTTTGTATTAATTGTAACAAAAATGTTTGCGGAAAACATTGCAAGCATATTTCACAATGTGTAGAATGTACCAACACCACTCTTGATGATGACGCATAAAAATTTAAAAAATAAATGCTTATAATATGTTTCAGTATAAACACAAATTATTCAAATGTTTTGCTTGAATGATTTTTCGACATAAAAAAAAAAAAATGCAGTCAACCTTTGAGATACACCTTGCGGCTAAATTGCCGCGGCGCGACCTCTCGTGTAACTTTCAAAGCGCCCCTCCGAAGGGTTATGCATGCCGCACACACAAAATTTGAATTTTTTGCCCTTCTTTGACTTACCAGTATTCTGGAAAAACTAAATGTGGTGTTTCCGTTAAAGTGATGTGTGATGAGTTTAAAACAAACAAACCAACTGTTATCAGAAATAGTCAAAATGAAAGCAAATGTAAAGATAAAAAATATAGAAGCCGCGCTTGAGAAACTACAAACTTTAAAACAGTGCGAGTACCCAGAAAGGATTTACATAAATGGTTTTTTTTAAGAGAAAGTACAATTTTCATATCTATCCAATTTGTGAAAGCTAAAGTCCGCAAGTTACATAAAAATAACCAACTGAATCTTTTGCCAGACAAGACATACATTGCTGATGGGTCTAGACCAGTAATTCCCAAAGTGGTCCAGGGCGACCCCCAGGGTCCACGGGAGACAAGCCGGGGGTCTACGTTGGCGTGAAAAAATATGGGGGTCCCCGAGATGTAAGTGGGGGTCCGGGAAAATGTATCTGGTTTCGATAGTAAAGAACCAAAATGGTTGCTTGATAGCCTCATTATTTAACAATAATTATTTTGATTGGTGTCTTGACGCACTGCTGCACTTACCATAACTCTGTGTCTTCATACTTGGGGAATCATTAAAGACCACCTGCAGGCTAAAAATAAACGGGAGTTGGTTAGGGTGGGTAAAAAAAAAATAAAGTTTTTTTTTTTGATCGGACACACGAAAACTAGTTCCTAGGTACCTCTAGAAAGTGCATACCAAATCTGAGCTCTTAATATTACGGGGAGATTATGGTCATCATAGTTTTCCATTTTCAAATTAGTCTCATATAAAAATGGTCATATCTTATCACCAATAGATCGTTAAACCAGTTGCGTCGTCAATATTTATAGGAAATTGAACGCTCTACAAAAATGGTCTCATATACTCTTTTCATTAATCTAAGCATTTAAGAGATATTCAAGGTCAAAGATTGAAGTATTTTAAGGAAAATAATTTTTTTTGTTTTGAATTTTGTAACTTACTAAAAAATAATTATTGTCAAATGAGTTTCAATTATTTCTATAGGGAATTATATGCTCTACAAAAAAGGTCTCGTAATATTAAGAGCTCAGATTTGGTATGCACTTTCTAGAGGTACCTAGGAACTAGTTTTCGTGTGTCCGATCAAAACAAAAAAACTTGATTTTTTTTTACCCACCCTAACCAACACCCGTTTATTTTTAGTCTGCAGGTGGTCTTTAATGATTCCCCAAGTATGAAGACACAGAATTATGGTAAGTGCATACCGTTAATATTAAGAGCTCAGATTTGGTATGTACTTTCTAGAGGTACCTAGGAACAAGTTTTCGTGTGTTGGATAAAAAAAAACTTTATTTTTTTTACCCACCCTTGTGTTGGTATAACACTGAGTGGGGCGAGGCGAAAATTGCTGGCGGCAGAAATTTCAGCACTTGTGTTTTTTCAATGCTACATGATACCTTTGTTGAAGAGATTCTTAACGTTGAGTTCCCTGAGGCTGAATGCCGTTTTAACTCCAGCACTGAACCTGTACCCACACATTTTCGAATCTTTACTGATGGCTCCAAAACTCATTGCGATTTGAACCGTAAGCACACGAATCACTTCTGGCCACTCGCAGGTGAATAGCAGTCAAAAGCTTTGCAGTACTGGGAAATGTACAGAACATAGAGGTCAAAGGCGAATATCTCAATTAAATCCTGATGTATTTTTTAAATTCATAGCTCTACATACCTGTACAGTAAACCTAATAACCAGACAAGACGTTATTCAAAATAAAATATGTAAAAAATAAACTTTTCCGTATACTCTGTAATATTCCTCCGCAATTTTGTTAGATAAACTAACAATTTATAATCGTTGCTTTGCAGCGAAATATCTTCTTTAGGATTCTCTACNTGTACATTAGAGTGGTCCAAAAAAATTAAGTTGGAATTTTAATGCCGGCACCCCCTAGGATTGTTCTATATTTTATTATATTTAAACACTAATATATGTATGTACATTAAATTGGTCCAAAAATGGATGTAAAAAAATAAGGTCGGATTTTTAATGCCGGCACCCCCTAGAATTGTTCTATATCGAAAGAAATATACCCCTATTTTTTTTTTTTGAAATCAAAAAATATTTAGGGGTGCTCAAAGCGCTCAAAGTTTTCCATGTATTTAATATAAAGAAAAAACCATTTTTCGTAGAAATGGTATACTCTTAAAACTCTGGTAAAACACTTAAAACTCTGGTAAACTCTTAAAAATCAATATTTTTCGATCGGAAAACTTTTCTTATCTTCAGGAGATTCCCAGTAATAATACGCAATGGTCTCTTTAACCATTTTTTCATAGTAACTATATTTTATAGGTCCTCCAAAACCCCTAGAAAATGCAATGGAAAAATCTTTAATCATAAAAAATGTTTAAAAAAACATTTGGATATTAATACTGGAAGTCTCCTGAAGAGAACCACACGATTGAAAAATATTGATTTTTAAGAGTTTTATACCATTTCTACGAAAAATGTTTTTTCTCCATATAAAATACATGGAAAACTTTGAGCGCTTTGAGCACCCCCTAAATATTTTTTGATTTCAAAATAAAAAATAGGGGTATATTTCTTTCGATATAGAACAATTCTAGGGGGTGCCGGCATTAAAAATCCGACCTTATTTTTTTACATCCATTTTTGGACCAATTTAATGTACATACATATATTAGTGTTTAAATATAATAAAATATAGAACAATCCTAGGGGGTGCCGGCATTAAAATTCCAACTTAATTTTTTTGGACCACTCTAATGTACATAGTAGTATACTTTGTACCAAAACTGGTTTACAAATTTTACAGCTTTGAAAAATGCTTACGCTGTTAATGGAATTGAGTCAAGCCACGTGAAGTGGGCGCCAAAATTTCCGCAACATCACCGATTATAATAAAAATATTTTTGCATAGGTTATCCGTCACGTATTTAAACGCTAGATATGAATATTTTTATCATATTCCGATTTTTGTTAATTTTAAAACTTAAGCACGTGACGGAACCCCTATCCAAAAATAAATGTATTATTAAATTCGGTGATTTAGCGGAAATTTCGGGGCCCACTTCACTGCGTTTGACTCAATTGTAAATTTTCACAAAATAAAATATTACAAAAATAAAATAAAAATAGTCCATGAATGATTTGTGTCTCTAATTTTTT
>NW_016157288.1:84443-96407 GCF_001687245.7 Rhagoletis zephyria
CATATAAGTATATCGGTAACCGTTCTACCAATTTGTACCAAACTCGGTGTGGTTATTGTGCTTGCCACATATAAGCAAAACGTTGAAAATTATTGAAATCGGACTAAAATAACGGCCGCTTCTCATATAACGGTAAATTTCAGAAATGCTTGAAACTTCAATATTTCGAAATTGAAGGACGCTAATTTACTCAAAATTGATACACCCCGGCTTACCATCTAGCGGAAGGTTTCGGAAAGGTGAAAAAACATATATTTAATACTTGCGCCGGGTATTTAATGTTCGGCTTCGCCCGAACTTAGACTTTCTTACTTGTTTTTAGTTAAGTTAGTAGTTAAGTATGCTTTAACACTCCGCCTCACAACTTCGTTCTACTCTGTTCACTTTTAAATTTAACTGAACCAGTTCTGCGCATTTCTTTCATCACACATATTCATACACACATTTAACATCCCTGCAAAAAATTGTGCGACTAATCTCTAAATAGAGTATTCCGAGATTACTCTCAATCGGGTACAATAGGGCATTAATTAGTCGCAACTAGTCTCATACGGGTACTAATGGAGATCAATTAGTCTCGACTCGTCTCTTATGGGTATAATTGGAGATCAATTAGTCCCCAACTCAACGCTAACGGGTACTATTAACGATTTAATGATATGTACGCACTTAGTCAATGAAATTTCATGTGCGGCGTTGGCACGAAAGGAGTATTCGCCTACCAAAACTGAGCACCCCGGTTCGAATCTCAGCTGGCTCAAATTTTTATTTTTATTTTTTAAAAGTGACTAGTCGCTTTTTATACCCGTTCGGGTACAAAGGTGAACAATTAGTCTCTTCGAAGGACATGCTCGAACAAAAGCGAACAGTTCATTCCATATAAAGAAATCAAAAGTGGTATTAGTCGCATGCTCCTTTGCGATTGCTCCCGGAGTCATCCCGGATTAGTCCCATTTTTTGCAGGGATAGTTCACGCACTGCACACATTGTTTTTGGCTAAGCTTGTATGACAATGTTTTGCCAGCATTGCCTTTCATCCCTATNGGCACGAAAGGAGTATTCGCCTACCAAAACTGAGCACCCCGGTTCGAATCTCAGCTGGCTCAAATTTTTATTTTTATTTTTTAAAAGTGACTAGTCGCTTTTTATACCCGTTCGGGTACAAAGGTGAACAATTAGTCTCTTCGAAGGACATGCTCGAACAAAAGCGAACAGTTCATTCCATATAAAGAAATCAAAAGTGGTATTAGTCGCATGCTCCTTTGCGATTGCTCCCGGAGTCATCCCGGATTAGTCCCATTTTTTGCAGGGATAGTTCACGCACTGCACACATTGTTTTTGGCTAAGCTTGTATGACAATGTTTTGCCAGCATTGCCTTTCATCCCTATGTGTCGCGCATTTCGTGCATCGTCGTGAGAGACGAAGTTGTGTTGCATGTTGATGGCATTTCTCATTCGCAGCTGTTCAAGTTGTACGCTTACATTGGTGTAAGTCATAACAAACAGTGTCACATGCATAGGTCGCTTGTTGCTTATGTGAAACCAAGCCACTTGTGCACCAGTCTAACATGTATGTATAAGTATGAGGGCGTATTGAACATTTTGAGTATGCAGATTTATACTAAATATATTATTTTGTTTTGTCACACCGTGTAATAGATAAAAAATGCAGTATTCAATCAAATTATCGAGCTAGCATTTCCTGGTACTATTCTTGAATATATAGGCAAACATTTTGAAGTTTTGGAGGCTCGGGCCCCCTGCCCCTCCTGGCTACGCCCATGAATATTGGCAATTTAAGCGCAGTTTAAATATATGCATAATCTAAAAATGAATTTCTGGAGTTAAGCAACAATCTTTCCTTAAATATCTCATCTGAATTTGAGCCTAAGGAGTATAAATATGTATTTTCCAGTTTTGAGGCTGATATGTCCTAAATATTTCAGGAACTTGTTAGGAAGCCAGTTCTACCATTCAAATAATTCCAATGTGAATGTTGTATTTTATAGTTGATTTCCATCAAGCCTTAACTGCAGTTTATGCCTATTAGAAAAAGGAGATTACAACTCGAGGGGGGTAATTCCACCTACTAAGTAGAAGCGAACGAAAGGAAAAAAGTAAAAACTAATAAATAAACCTTGCCCATCACCTCATGTTAAAATTCTTGGAACTTATCTGAGCTCTACCTGTAAACTGGAGTTAAGCCTTTGGTGGAAATAGCCTATTAGGCAGCATTCAGGCAAAGTAAATCGTTTAGTTTTCAGCCTGTCATATGTACAGTGGCGCTCACCTAAATAGCGCACTTCTATTTTTTACAATACTCACAATATTTTACGTTATAATTTTTTTTTTTTCAATAATTTCCTATACAAGTATAGTATAATATAATCACGACAAAAAAAATAAAAGTCTTATATCTAACGTATTTACGGGCCGATTTGTCTGATTTTTAAAATATATACTGGCTATGAAAGTAGAATCATGTTTGCGTAAAATGGTCTTCCTAGGTGGCGCCAAGGTTGAGATATTTCGAAAAACCGTATTTATGGTCCGATTTGGTTCGAATTTGGCGTATGTAGTTGAAACATAATAAGTCATAGATTTCCAACAAATTCACCCTGAATTGGCGCTGAAGTCAAAATATAAAGTATATTCTACATAAAATACATGTTTTGCAATATTAACAAAAATATAACGAGTGAAATTTATGTCACGTGACGGTATCGACGAGTCGATTGGAAATTTTAGGCAATGACGTGAAATTTTCGATATAATTCGACTCTCGAAAAACGACTTGCATTCGACACGACTCTCGCAATGAGGCTGAATATTAACAAAACTTTTTCAATGGAAATTTTAGTAACGTAACGCTAAGTAACCAGGTAACGTTACGTCAGATAATTCAGCTGATTAAACAGAAAGCAGAAAAGATTTTTATATTTCAAAACTTGGAAAATCAACCTTAAACATTTCCAATATTACTACAAAACTTTTATACAAATGGTCTTGCCCGATTCGCAGAGTTTTGCAATTTTGTAATCGAAGTCAAAATCCACTTCTGTTTTTTGTAACGTCACGCCAGCACGGAAGTTTACTAATAACTTTAAATCGCTACTAACAAAAGTTCTAATTTTTTTTACTGAATAAGGGGCCGTTTAATTGCTTTGCAAATCTAGGAAAACATTTTAAAAATTTTGACCTTTTCAATTCCTTTTTTTACCATTTTGTCATACGAACGTCACGTAACGCCAGTTTGGACATACCCATATATGGAAGAAAATACGCAACACCCTGGACAAAAAAAAAATCTCAAAAATCAATGGGATTTTTTCGAGTTTTCAAAGCTGCACATTGTTATACTAAAATTGAATAACCTACAAAACTGCATACCCAACAAGTTTCTAAAAAATTTGAAAAAACGTTGAAAATTTTAATGGCATTTTTAAATTTGTCAAATTTCCCTGAACTGAACACAAAGTTTTAAACTTCGACTTATATGGTTGATGTTATAGAATCCACTATATTTTTATAAAAAAAAGACGAAAAAATGTATAACCTAAAACATTGTAAATATTATAAAAAATAAAAGTGCGCTATTTAGGTGAACGTAACTGGGGCCCGTGGAGCTTGTACACTCAGATTTTACATTTTTAAGTGTAATACTCACAGAAATTACCAATAGTTCGAATATTTATTTAAAAAGTATAACGATGTTCGCTTCTCAAAATCTTGATAACATATACAATAATTTACGATTTCGAAATATAATTTTATTTATTCAATGCCTACTCGATCGTTGTCGTTTCCGAAACCACTAGATCTCCACATCCCTCCGATCTTTTTAAGCTTCAATACAATGGCGATTTAGAAGTGTCCGATTCATCTGCCTTCCCAGACCCCTTCAACATGAAAGTCTCCTTCAGATGGAATTTTCTTTACATGACTAATGTTTCTTCTAACCTTTTTGTTCTGCCCACGCATTAAAACATTATTGCCTTTTCTCTCAATTACTTCAAATTCTTCAGGATTGAAATTGGTAACCAGCTTGTTGGCTTTACCTGTGTTTTTGACAAGCACCTTATCGCCAACTACAATACCGCTTGGCCTCGCTCCACGACTTCGATCCCCATACAGTTTCCCTTTTTCCGTATTGATCGCATCCAAATCTCTTACCTCTCCATCCAAAACAGTTTCTTCAATGTATTGAAGAGACGGAATTTTGTCGCGCTACGCCTACTTGATGTTATTCCGATGGAGCTTTAACAGTAGTGCCATGCGGAGTTACATTATACATCAAAATAAATTTGCGTATTTCCTTCTTGTAATCAGTCCCTTGAGCATTCGCTATTTGAAGTCGTTTAAGTATAGATCTATTAATATTTTCAACTTCCCCATTCGCTGGAGGCCTATAAGGAGGTGATGTAACCAGTTCAATAGCGTTTTGTTTACAATATCGCTTAAATTCATCACATACAAACTGACGCCCATTATCAGCTGTAACAGATTGCGGATATCCTAATCTCGCAAATATTTCTTCCAAAATATTGATTGTGGCACTTGATGTAATGACGTTTAAAAACCTCAGCTCATGATATCTCGAATAATAATCAATTATCACAAATACGTAGTCATGGTTCGGCAAAAGTCCCAGCAAATCCATTGTAACACACAACCATGGCCCGTCAGGCAAAACACGTCTCTTCATCGGAACTGGTTGAACCGGAGCTGCTACCAACAAACAACATCGACACTTTCTGACAAATTTCTCAACATCCATATCAATCATTGGCCACCATAGTTTTGAACGAACTCTTCGCTTCGTAACTGTTTCTCCAGGGTACCCTTCAAAAACTCGCGACCTCGAAGAAACTGGTATCACGATCTTGGTTCCACGCAAAAGAATATTTCCCAAAGTGCATAATTCCAAACGGAAAGGGTACAAGGAACCCAAGAATCATCCTAACACACTTAACTGCTTCCATCAGCTCTGAATCTGACGCATTATTCTTAACGATTTCTAAAATAGTCATCGCCTCCGGAACCGATTTCTCAATCAATGCACAAATACTTTGTTCAGCATAGCGATCGTAGGAGCAAGTGCCACCAAATCTCGCTTCACAGAGTCTAGAAAATGAGTCCCGCTCTGTAAATAACTTTAAACTTAAATGACTGAAGACGAAGAACCCAGCGCTCAATCCTTGCAGGAAGTTTGGAAGTTGTCTTAAAAATCGCTTCCAACGGTTTGTGGTCTGTAACAAGTTCGAATTCAATTTCCGCAACATAGTAATAAAATCTCTCCACTGCCCAGGCCAGTACCAAACTCTCTTTCTCAGTGTGAGAATATCGACGCTGCACGTCCGAAAGGCTCTTGCTTGCAAATGAAATCACTTGTATGGCATCATTACCAAATTGAAGTAAAACCGCACCTAAAGCCACTGGACTTGCATCCGCTTTAATTTGAGTTCGCTTCTTCAGGTCAAAATACGACAAAGTAGGAATTTTGGCTAATCCCTCTTTCAACTTCTTAAATGAGTCATCTTGTCCAAGAAAACTTCACACCATTCTTCGTTAAATTCCTTAACGGTTCAGCGGTGTGACCCAAGTCTGGTAAAAACTTCCCTAAATAAGTCACCAACCCCAGAAAACTCCTTGTCTCCTCCTTGCTGACCGGCGGACGGAAATTCAACACAGCATCAACTTTTTCCGGATCGGAATCTATACCTTTAGCTGAAAGTATATGTCCCAAAAACTTGAGCTTTTTCGCCTTCCAAATACATTTATCTTCATTCAATTCCACATTATACTTTTTGAAAACCGTTAAAACACCTTTCGAATTTGCATCATGCTCCTCCTCGTTTCGTCCAAAAATAATGATATCATCCAGATAATTAAGAGCGTTCTTACAACCCGCCAAAATATTTTCCATGGTGCATTGAAAAGTTTCCGCAGCCGAATTGACCCCAAACAAATGCCGCTTATAAATAATAAATAAATAAATAAATAAATAATCCCTTCGGCGCAATAAACGTTGTTATCTCCCAACTTTGTTCATCCAACTCCAACTGATGATATGCACTCTTCAAATCTAGTCTCGAGAAGCATGTCGAACTTTTTAGTCTAGACATAAGTGAATCAAATGTTGGTAGAGGATAATTTTCCCTCACTATTGCCTTGTTCGCACGTCTCATATCTATACATATCCGAATATCGCCATCACCCTTAAACACAACAACAATCGGAGATATACACACACTTAGCCCAGAAACCGGTTCAGTTATATCTTGTGCCAAAAATTCTTCTAACTTCTTGTTGACTCTTTCTTCTAACGCAACTGGAATTCTTCTATGCGGCTGTTGAACCGGCTTAACTGCGTCATCGATTGCCAAAGAAACTTGAATACCGTTAACGTTATTAACTCCAATCCCCAATCTGAGAAAATTTAACTTTACAACGGTTTCTCTTCCCAATAATGACTGCTTTCCATTCACGGAACATAAAAAGATGCGATCAAATTCGAAGAAGTGTCGGTGCCAATAACGTTTTCAAAGACCTTCTTTATCTCAAGTAATTCCGTGCCGGCATACGCTCGAAACTGTCTATCTGATTCTGCACGCAGATTCCAAATAACGGCATTACATTTTCGTAAATATTCCCAATCAGATTCACGCAAAAGATTAAATTTGCAACCAGAATCAATAATGTTTCCAAAAGAATTATCCGTAATCTTAAAGCAATCAAACGCAGTCCGACATCTGTCACTTCCTCCAAGTTCACCTTCCTCCGATACATAACGGATCCTTGAATAATCGTTTTTAATTTTTTTAGTAGTCTTTCCATTACCTTCATCCTGTCTTCGCTTATTATTTCTTGTTCTGCACATTCGAGCAAAATTACTCAAAAAGTTACATTTATTGCATTTCACGCTCCTCGCAGGACACGCTTCACTGTCCCCAACATGTCTTTGTCGACCACACCTACTGCGCCCACTACCTAATTTCCTATACTCCATCCGCGAAGAAATTTTGTTAATGCTTTCAGAAAATGAAGGTATCGTCATCGATTCAGATTGTGATCTGATCTGCTCATACACATGACACATATCTATTATTTCCTCAAGACTCCGTTCTTTCTCCAATAATCTCTTTTTTAGTTCCGCAGGTGCCCAAACATCTATTAATTTATATTTCAAATTTATGTTCATAATCTCATCCTTGGTTTGTCCGAAATTACATTTCGCCGCCTGATTTCTCAACCTCAACAAAAACCTGTTTAAAGTCTCACCATCCTCCGGCTTTAATGAACGAAACAAATGACGTTCAAACGTGGAATTCCTTTTAGGTGAAAAGTACTCATTGAGTTTCCGAACCAAATTCTCAAAAACATCGACATATTTGCCTGCCTCACTGCCATCCAAAAGAGCTCCAGGAATATTGTATTTTACCTCCTGTAATTGACTTCCGCCTAAATGCAGCAGCTTGTTTTTCCTCTTTGTGGAATCCTTAATCTCTTCAGCTTCGAGATACAGATAGAATGACCGATACCATTTCTCCCATTCGGGTCGAATAAGAGCCTTATCAATCGTATCACATAAAAATGGTGAGATGCCCGTTGCATTCATACTTGTATATATTATTGCCTTCTTCCCACGGAATCTCCTTGAATCAGTACCTATGAATCAAATAACCGCCAAAAATTAACTCGAGGATAAATGAACATATGCATATACATATACAGATTTCCTCATATCTACATATAAACATATATGTATATGCCATTTCTGCCCACCAGCGCACATTTAAGTTACCGGTTGCTTATTCACTCTTCATTCATTGTTTAGCTCGCCAATAACCAATTGCTGCCCAACAGCTCGTTGATTACTAGTTGCTTCAAACGATCTAAAGCTCGTCAACATAAAAATTTTTCCCCCCGCATATCGACTGCTTCTAAATTCTTTTAATATTTAAACCGTATTTCCAAAACATGTACGTATATGTATATACATTTGCAAATCATAAAATTTTACCCTCGTCGCCATTGTAATACTCACAGAAATTAGCAATAGTTCGAATATTTATTTAAAAAGTATAACGATGTTCGCTTCTCAAATTCTTGATAACATATAAAATAATTTACAATTTCGAAATATAATTTTATTTATTCAATGCCTACTCGATCATTGTCGTTTCCGAAACCACTAGATCTCCGCAGTAAGCATTCAACCCGCGGCTTCTTTTGTGGCAGTGATTAATAATAATAGATTGGCACTTACACATATGTTTGTGTTTGGCTGAGCTTCTCATCCGATTTGTGGCGTGCGCCTTGATGTTGAGACACGAAGGGGAGGGACCTACAGTTTTACGCCGACTCCGAACGGCGATTGAATTTTTATGACAAGCAGTATTCATGGCAGAAATACACTCGGAGGATTGCCATTGCCTGCCGAGTGGCGACCGCTGTTAAGAAAAAAACCTTTTTTCTATTTTTTTGCGATGTTGCTTTGGCCAGGTTTTGAACCCAGGCCCTGCGGGGTGGTATAGCGCACTGCTAACCACTACACCACAGCGGCCGCCTGCAGTGATTCTTCTTCTTATGCCAGTCGTTTCTCTTCAGTGCCAACTGACACCAATTTGAAATGCCAAGTGAAACCAAGTCCTTCTCAACTTGGTCTTTCCAACGCAGTGGGGGCCTCCCTCTTCCTCCGCTACCACCAGCGGGTTCCGAGTTGAATACATTCAGAGCTGGAGCGTCGGAGTCCATTCGAACGACATGGTCAAGTCAACGGTGCCGCTGTATTTTAATGCGCTGCTTTATGTCCATGTCGTTGTAAAGCTCATACAGCTCATCGTTCCATCGTCTGCGTTACTCGCCATCGCCAACGCGTATAGGCCCGTATATCTTCCGCAAAATCTTTCTCTCGAATACTCCAAGAGCCGCCTCATCGGATGTTGTCATTGTCCATGCTTCTGCGCCATATAGCAACACGGGCATGATAAGTGCCCTGAATTGCCTACTCAGTCCCAAGTAGCACTTGTTGGCAAGAGTGATTCTGAGTTGGATTTCTATGGTGGCATTATTATCGGTGCTAATGCTGGTTCCCAGTAATTGGGGAGCCTAAATTTTAGGTAGGTGGAGAGTTCCTCGAAGAAGATTCAGTAAGTAAGTAAGACCGAAATGTTAATAGAAACAATTGAAAGAAAGAGGAAGCAAGAGCTCAACAGTCGAAACTATAGGATCCAATCAATTTTTTGATTTTGAGTATGTAAGGGCAGTGCTCAGGCTTTCATATATATTGCATTAATTTTTTGTTTTCCAGAGGCTCGAAAATTGTCAAAACCGCGTTTTGCGCCATCTTTAAACCTAAGTTGCTCGACAACTAAAGCTTATCCAATATCGGCAAAGGATATTATAGAAATGGGCGAGGCTATATTAAAACCAAAGTTAAAAAATTTAGACTTTATTGTGGATTTCGCCAGAATATCTATATGGATTGAAAAAGTTGTGGAACAAATATTGTTAACGAAGCGATATTCTGCCGAAATCCGCAATAAAATCTCCGTTTTGCTAACTTTGGTCCTACAATGTCACGCCCATTTCTAGGAGTTTGTCGATTTAAAGAAAAATCTTGCCGTATAAATATTATACCTGGATAGGTATTCTATCGGAAAGTGCGATAAAATTTAAATTCTTGCAAAAATCCGATGTTTAACACCTTACTTAATATATCTCAACATAATTTTCGAAAACAAATTACAAAAAATTGTTGATTCTCACAAAATATGCCATCTCGTCATAAAGAAAAATATTTTTAAAATATTTCTTAAAAAACGCCCTATTTTTTGAACCACGTTTTTTATAGAGAACTCAACAAGGATTACGATGGTATAATTTTAAATCCCTAATTTACTGGCCTTCACTATGCAAATCAACTTCAAAAAGTTCAACTGTTAATAGCTAAGTTAGCTTTAGGACAATCTTGAACATCTTATATATAGAAATGTTAAGCCGGGTTTTTTAAGCTTTAAAACGACGTTAAGATGAAGTCTCTATGATGAGCAGAACCCGAGATATAACGATTTGAAGAATTACATGATTCTGACTATCACGAAAAAATGCAAACTTTGACAGACCATATCTCCGAAGAAAAAAAAAGAAAAACAAAAATTCCTCGAACATGTGTTAGCTTATTTTATGTAAAGACACGACTTAATTTTTTTTACGAAATCCGTCCGACTTAAAAAAGAATGGCTCATATAATATGCGAATGGATTTTTCGTCCAGGACAAAATATCTGCACCATTCGCTCGATTTTCAAGAATTAAAGCGCTTGGTCTGTAGATGTGCAAACTGGATTTATTTTTGCGAAAAGAGTTGCCAACTTTTGAACAATTAAATTCAAATTATTTAATAATCAATATTTAATAATCAATTTAAAAGGGTTGGACTGCAGATGTGTAACAAGGTCTCACTTTTTTTTGAAAAGAGTTGCCACCTTTAAAAAGTGAGATTCAAATGATTTAATAAGTTAAATCAATTATTACAATATGGGTATCAATCGAAATGGTTTCAAAAAAGATTGATTTCCTTGACGTAGGAGGGTTGCCATCTGTTTAAAAAATTGAATTCAATTAGAATAAGGGAAATTTTGCATTGGTAATAAGTATCACCATATGGGCGCCAGTCGAAAAGATTTTAAAAAGGTAGTAGTTTGTAAATATTTTCAAAAGGGATGCCACCTGCAGAAGTTGAATTCAAATTATTTAATAAGTTAAATGAATTACTAAAAGATTCGTATCAATGGAAATGAGTTTGAAAAGGCTTTGTTTCTGAGAATTCATCAGTTAAATAAAATAATTATCACAATGTCAGACAACGGATATTTACTGGAATTTAAAAAGGATTAAGCTTAAAACTACTTTTGAAGACGGTTGCCACCTGTTTAAATATACGTATTTAACTAACTTTTACGCAAATAATTTTAAATATGAAAATACGGCTTTTATGCGAAAGAGTATTAAGAAATCTTTAGTTTGAACGTAACGAATGATTGAAAAGGGTTGCCACGTATATAAAAGGTGGCATTCAATGAATTATTAAAAGATGGGTTTCAATCGAACTGGGTTTGAAAAGGCTTTATCTCTGAAATATGTATATCTAGGAGGGTTGCCACCTGTTAAAAAATTCAACTCATCCTAAATTAAGGCAATTAGGTAATTTAAACATGTGTTATAGTTCTAGGGGGGTTTGGAGGGTTTCCACCTGTTTAAAAAATTGAATTAAATTAGAATAAGGGAAATTATGCAATGGTAATAAGCAGGACCGAAGAAAATAAGCAAGAAAAAATCCATTTTAAGCGCTTAAATAAGCACTAAAACATTGTTAAATATACTTGCAAATATGCTCGCAAAACAACATAAATTAAGTAGTTTAATGTTTTTTTTTTATTCAGTTTATTTCAAGGATTGAAAAACTACAATAGGCACACAAGTGTTGCTTGATATTCTCAAATAATAGAGTTCTGCGCTGGTCGTTTTAATGTTTCTACATATGTATTCGTTATGCTCCATTTGAGATAAATTATTTTTAATCTATTCAATAACACCAATGCCTTCCCGAGAGAGGAACCATTGGTTTTAAATTTTTGTATCCAAGCAGATATCAGAGCTGTGTAATGATTGAATCAATTGAGTGTGCATTCTCATTTTTTTCGTTTCAAAAATGTGATTGTTTGATTTAAAAAATNTGTTGAGAAGGCATACAATTTAGTACTTTTTCAACTAAAAGGCTTTTTTTTATTCCCGTTTATCTTGTACTTCCAAAATACAATATTGACCTAAGGTAGTTCGATTTCGAGCTGTCACAACGTACAACACCTTTCATTATTGCATCATGTACTAATACTATTTGTTGTATCAGGCTTGAAATTTTTGTACTCAAAATGTGAAACCAGAAGATTGCCATCTCCCT
>NW_016157288.1:101267-102034 GCF_001687245.7 Rhagoletis zephyria
TTTCAAAATTTTGAAAATTCAGTGAATTCGAAAAACTGATAGGCCTACTTAAATAACATAATACTTCGAGCTTAACACACAGCTAAATTTTCAAACTCAAGTGAAATTTTACACACTTTTTCCATGAATTAAAATTTTCAAAAGCATCCATTCATTAGGTTTGTTCCCCAAGCTTCTCGAAGTCACTTCGAGTTACATATACGCGCCCCACAAGTACATAAGTTTTCGAGTTTCTTTGATATACGCTCACAGTTTGAACTTTGCCCGAGGTTTTCTACAAGTAGCTTATGGGACAAACCTATTATATATTCTTGTAATGATATTTCACGATATTCATCGGTCCCTGGTCCACTTCTCGGAAAAAATGGATCATATATGCTAAAAAGCTACCTGCGTACCGAATTTTCAGCAAATCGGACCGTAAATACGGATTTTAGAAATATCTCGACTGGAGCGCCACCTATCTATACCTACATTAGTTTTGTTCTATAATACTGTTACGATTATCCTCGAAACCTTGAGGGATTACCCAAATATACTCGGGCTCGTATCGCTGGATTGTTAAATAAATGCTAACGATGACCGAATTGTAGTACAATTAACTTTATTGTACAACAAACAATTTACAATACTTGCTAATACAGTAAAAACACTTTACAATACTTGTTAAAGCAATAACAACGCTTTACTACTTGTTAACACAATTAAACTTATAGCTTGCTTATTCGCAACTCGATTCTCCGCTCACTTTACTTGTAGCTTGCTGA
>NW_016157288.1:102183-102440 GCF_001687245.7 Rhagoletis zephyria
CGTCGTTTCGTATCTCGCTCTTCCGCCGATGCTAACTTCATTGACCGGACATGTATAATCTCACCCTTGGCTTCCGGCTTAACTGCTCGCTTTTGCTGACCACCTTTTTCAGGACACTTCAAACCGCGCCTACTGCTACCACAGCCGCTTCCATTTCCGGCCACCGGCGTACCACCATTGCAACGTGGTTCAGTCACTTTCCTCCTGCCGGAAACACTGCCTGGCTCGCCATGACCACTTCCTTGTTGCGACCTCTT
>NW_016157288.1:104636-161097 GCF_001687245.7 Rhagoletis zephyria
TTGTAACTAACTCACCTCGTGGTGGCGGCGCCCTTATATACCTGCGCTGGCACTTATGGCAACTCTAGAACATTCTGAAGTTTATCGCTCATTCTCTTTCTCTCGCTGTTCGCAGTGTTCATCCAACTTGACGTTTCTCTTTGTGGAACATTCTACGTCATTCTTCGAACATTCTGCCTATTTCTCGTTGTTCGCTTTGTGTTGCCGCAGTATTCGCCACAATACTCCCAGTGATTATATGCACCTACCGTAAAAATTTCATTAAAATCGGTTGGGTACTTTTGACGCCTATAAAGGACATACAGACAAACATTCATTTTTATATATATAGATAGAAGATAAGGAACAGCTGTTCGTAAACGGAGGTTTCCGCCTGTATTTAAGTCTTTTTGCAAAAGTATACATATATAAGTATCTTTTCCTGTCATAAATATATCGATGGTCCTCTACAATAGGGATGCCCAAATCAGCACATATGTGTCGCGGGCGACTGCGCGTGCAAAGCTTTGCACAGCGGTGCTGGGCAAGCGCGGAAGCAAAAAGTTATCGGAAGGGGAAAACGAAGTCAACAGAATAGTGAGATTGTATGTGTGACAGTGATGGAAAATGAGTGTGCATTGTGCCATTTTCGGCCCTTTCGGAAGCAGCCGGCACCTTCAGCACAATCGATTGATTTTCGGCACTATTTTTGCGTAACTCAATGCAACTAATAAATATTTCTTTCGGATCCGCAATTAAAAATATTTTTTTTACATTTAATCGTATGTGCTTAAACTGATAAATGATATAAACATAGAAACGCAAGCAGAAGAATCTCGCTTCCACATTCTGCATATGCGCTTAACATTTTTGTTTAAACAAATTTGTCGAAATTTCATCTCTAAAGCAAAGATTAAATATCATTTAATATATACTTTAGATTTAAATAATCATTTTTAGTGGTGGGCGAGTCCGAGATAATTAAATGATTGAGATAGTACATTCAATTTGCGTAGATTTTTCCAATTTGTATAAAGAAAATGCAAAAAAATATTAAAAATCAACATGAATTCTTAGCTGCACTTTCACTTTATAATACTAAAATTGAATCGACTATAAAACTGCATACCGTCAGTTGGTGTCGAACACTCATGCGGTGAGGATGTGATCGCGCTTTTATTGATTTTATTGCCGTCAACAAGCATTTTCGTAAAAGCGCTAGCACAATCTCATCAACAAAGTTATTATTAATGGATAAAAGAGACATCTTTTTGGATTCGGTAATAAGTTTTGACATTTTAATAGCATTTCAAGTGCTTATCAAAACTTTACGACACTCACATATTGACAAGATTTGACCATTTATCTTAATATTATGTATTTTTTTTAATAAAAATACAGTTTGTACTTCAAAAAAAGCCGTACAAATCCATGGTTCAATCTTTTTTGCGCAACACCGCAAACAGAAAAATTCAAAAAATCAACGGTACTTTTTAGACACTTCAACTTGCACCTTATTATACTAGAATGAATGGGCTACAAAAATGTTAACCCAAAACATGTCTACAAATTCTGAACAAAAACTGTGAGAATTGCATGAAACTTTGTTAATTTTTTTCAATTTTTCAAGTTTGGATTTATTTGCAAGGTTTTTGTTTGACAATGAGCTACAATTTTATAAAAAAAAATAGTTAAACTTATTTTAAAAAAAATAAAATAAATACCGGGTGACCGTCAAAGGTCAAGACAATGATGATAAAACTATATACACACTATATAGGTCAGTTCATATTAATGAACATAAAATGAGATCACTATCGATAAAATTGAAATCCTTAAGGGAATTTTTTAATTTCAATGCATGGAATTTACATATATTTTTTACTTTCAACCCCCGAATTGCTCAATTACTTCTATTTCTGCAGGATCGCCATTANCGCCATTAGGTAAATTGCATTTCCAAACATTTTTTCAAAATAAATAGCGATGAGGGATATTTCACCCGCCTGTGATAAGAAATCGCAATCACCATAACGCACATCACTAATATTACTGTTCACAATCACGTTTACATTCAAAATTACAATTCATAATTTCGTTTTGTAGCAAAAATATGAAATATAGGTATATCCATTTACTTAAATGTGAACGGATTAAGAATCAAAGTGCCAGAAGAGATTTGAGCGGTTGGTACAAAAAGTATTATTGATGTTGAAATTGTACTTAAAATCGGCAAATTGTACTTTTGTACTTTTTAAAATTAATTGTAATGAAAAAAGTACAATTGTACTTAAAATATCAACACTGTTTCACTGGCGTGACAAAGTACTTGCTGCAGCGATGCCAGATTTGAGCGTACCCAATTTTTTACCGATAATAACTCATGCGAGGGAAGTATACATATCTGTGTTCGTATAGAATAGTAGCTTATGTCGGAAGACTGGCTTTAGTATAATGAACCATTCGCAGCATACGATTGCGAAAGACTCCCTGGCGCCGAGTCGTTGAAGAACTCTTGGAAAATAAACGTAAAAGAGGCAGTTGCGATGCTAGCA
The DNA here is from genome assembly GCF_001687245.7 of Rhagoletis zephyria. Classification (NCBI taxonomy): domain Eukaryota; kingdom Metazoa; phylum Arthropoda; class Insecta; order Diptera; family Tephritidae; genus Rhagoletis; species Rhagoletis zephyria. The sequence goes on from NW_016157288.1 coordinate 107,171, forward strand.
AGTCAATATTCGTATAAAGTCTCATAAAAAAATTCCTTGTGGTTTAAAGAATATAGGAAATGGTACATTTTACTAAAGCCAGCCTCCCGACATAAGCTACTATTTCATACGAACACAAATATATTCGTCTACAAATAATGTTGATTATTTTAATTAAGTCCTAAGATAAGTTTGTGAATCTTCTCAGTGTTCTATGTAAGAACCAAAAAATAAATCCCCTCGCCAATTAGAACTTTTGCTTTAAAAGAAAAATATACATAGCGCATTTACTCAATACTTGGTCTGGCATCACTGTTTGAGCATAGATGTGCTCAGCTCACTGTTGCCAAGGTCGTGCATTTTGCACTAAATTTAGTGCTTTTGGGAAACCAAAAAGCCAAAATAATTGGAATTCAATGCTTGGTGCGTTATTTAGTCATGCTTTTTTAATTTAAGCACACCGAATGCATAGGTACATATGTATGTATGTATATGTATACATAAGACGGAATTCATTTACTGAATAAAATGTGAGGAATAGGTAAATTAAATATGTTTTGCGTTGTTATAAATGAATTGAAATTAATTTATTAATAAAAACGTGAGGAAATGGATATGTATATACATTTTTTACTGAATCAAAAAAAATATTAAACATGATAATAAAAACTTGGCGCTATTGTTTTGGAAAAATTGGCTTTTTCTGGTGGCCTGATGCCACACTGGCTCAGTTGTCGCAAAAGTACACATACATACACGCATTTTTACTTGAAAATAAGTGTGTAGTGGTTAATATGTATACGTTGCCATCTCCGTACAGCTCACTTTACTTCGCCTAGCACACTCGCGTGCTCGCAGTTTGCCCGCGACGTCGACTGCGTGCACCTCTGCTATGCATCCCTACTCTACAATAATGACACAATTCAAAATTCAAAATATAAAAGCTCGTACTATTGTTAAGTGGCTCATGTCTTTAATCGTTGTCTTATTCATGTATAATCTTTACTACTTACTTTAGTTAGGATTAGAAATGGGTTAATAAGGGATTGATTTTTTTAAGTTTGAGTTGTGTCGTTATTGCAGAGGACCATCGGTATGTGAATTCATATATTTCGATAATGAAGTAAATTCGAGCATAAATACGATTTTTAGTTACATATACATATGTAACTCAATTTCAGCGCCACCTGGCGGCAAATTTTTTTCGGGAGAATTATTTTTCCTGTTTTCAATATATATGTATTTTGAATCTGAGGATAATCGGACCATAAACACGATTTTTAGGAATAACTCAACTCCAACGCCACCTGGCGGCACTTTTTTTGCAATGGTATTGCTTTTCCTATTGTCAATGCATATCTCGAATATGAGACGAATCGGACCATAAACACGATTTTTAGAAATAACTCTACTCCAACGCCACCTGGCGGCTCTTTTTTTGCAATGGTATTGTTTTCCCTATTGTCAATACACATCTCAAATATGAGGCGAATTGGGCCATAAATATGGGTTTTACTAATAACTCAGCGCCACCTGGCGGTTCTTTTAATAGTTATTCTGCTATTCGGAATGTAGACAAATTCAAAAATCAAATATCATAAAGATCGGTCTAGCCGTTCTTGAGTTATAAACGGTGTAACTAACACAGGGGCGGACCCAGCAGCAATTCTTGGAGGGGCGGAAATTTTTCTNCGATTTTTAGGAATAACTCAACTCCAACGCCACCTGGCGGCACTTTTTTTGCAATGGTATTGCTTTTCCTATTGTCAATGCATATCTCGAATATGAGACGAATCGGACCATAAACACGATTTTTAGAAATAACTCTACTCCAACGCCACCTGGCGGCTCTTTTTTTGCAATGGTATTGTTTTCCCTATTGTCAATACACATCTCAAATATGAGGCGAATTGGGCCATAAATATGGGTTTTACTAATAACTCAGCGCCACCTGGCCGTTCTTTTAATAGTTATTCTGCTATTCGGAATGTAGACAAATTCAAAAATCAAATATCATAAAGATCGGTCTAGCCGTTCTTGAGTTATAAACGGTGTAACTAACACAGGGGCGGACCCAGCAGCAATTCTTGGAGGGGCGGAAATTTTTCTACATATATCGTGTCTATAAATTTAAAAATCACCGCAATTTAAAATTTTTAGAGTTTTGATAGTTTTTAATTTGTTGAAGTTTCCTTGAAGTGAAGTTTAATAACTTGAGTGGAATTCCAAAATTTTCTAAACTTTGAATTTTAGAACTTGAATTTGAGAAACTTTAGTAAATCCCAATAATTCAATATAATGATGAATACTAGATTTCTAGAAATTTTTTATTTTTCAAAAATTTTGAGAATTGTAGGAATTCTAAAAAATTTTTCTAAGTAAAAGTGTCGAATATACAAATCTGATCAAACGAAAATAAAAGTTTTCGAATGATGAAAACATTTTCTCTTCTTGAGTTCTTGAAGATTAAAAAAATTGGACGTTGATGTTTTCAAAATTTTCAAAAAATTTAAAATTCTCAAACTTTGTTATATCAATACACAACTTCGGAAAAGTTCAGAAAAGTGGAAGAATTTTGGAATTTTTCAAAAATTTTAATATCTTTTAGAATTCTAAGAATTTTCTATTTTTTTACAATGAACATAAGAATTTTTCGACAATTTCTGATGTTTCACATTTTTACATTTATGATGGATTTTAGGATAAATAAAATTCTCAAAATTTTGGAAAATATATAGAAATTTCTAAAATCTCAAGAATTTTGTACATTTCAAAATATTCTCATTTTACCAAAATTCCCAGAATCTTCCGGATTTCGATAGTTTTTGAAATTTTGGAAATTATCCTATAAATAAGAAATCTCAAGAAATTTAATAATATTATAAAATTCAAAATTTTGGAATTTTCGTTGTTTTCTGAACCTGTGAAAATATTCAAACTTGCCGTGACTTTCAACTATGTAAAATAATACAAATTCGAAAATATAACAAAAAAAGTAAAAATTTAAAATTAAGTACATAATTTCAAAATTTTGAAAATTCAGTGAATTCGAAAAACTGATAGGCCTACTTAAATAACATAACACTTCGAGCTTAACACACAGCTAAATTTTCAAACTCAAGTGAAATTTTACACACTTTTTCCATGAATTAAAATTTTCAAAAGCATCCATTCATTAGGTTTGTTCCCCAAGCTTCTCGAAGTCACTTCGAGTTATATATACGCGCCCCACAAGTACATAAGTTTTCGAGTTTCTTTGATATACGCTCACAGTTTGATCTTTGCCCGAGTTTTTCTACAAGTAGCTTATGGGACAAACCTATTATATATTCTTGTAATGATATTTCACGATATTCTGTTGAATATTATGAAAATACATGTTACACAATTTTTTTTGGGGAAGAGGGGGGAGGGGGGTGTAATTTCCCCAATTCGAAAGCAGTACGAAGTTCTTAAGAAATTTGCTACGCTTTCTACTATGGTTTGCTAATGTTTGTTTGTGAAGAGTACAAGGCACCCTTGTTTTCAACAGAAATAAATATATGCCCGAAATATTTTATTTCGTAAGGAAAAAGTGAGACAGCAGGCTGTAAAATATCAGAGGTCAAAACTCCTTAGATACTATTCTTTACACACACGAAATAATGGCAATTTATTTCTTGATCGTTTACTTAAAAAGTCTGTACTTTGCTTTATACATTGAAATAAGCAAAATAAGCATGATCGTTAAAATTAAGCTTGGAAACCCTGAATAAGCGATTCCAAGCAAAAGCTTAAACTTTTCAGCACTGGTAATAAGTATCACCATATGGGCGCCAGTCGAAAAGATTGAAGAAGGTTTTAGTTTGAAAATAGTTGCCATAAGGTATATTATTTAAATATTGGTGTCAAACGAAAGAGTTTTAAGAAATCTTCAGATTGGGCACTGCAAATATATTTGAGGTGTTTGAAGATGGTTGCCACCTGTTTAAAAATTCGAATTATTTAAAAACTTAAGTGAATTAATAATACATGGGTATTAATCGAAGTGGGGTGGAAAGGCTTTGTTTCTGAATCATATTTAGGGGGTTGCCACATGATTAAAAAATCACATTCAACGTGTTCACCAAGTAATTAAAATATTTATCACAATGTCAGACGAAGTAAATATAGAAAGGGTTTAGCTTGAAAATACTTTTGAAGATGGAAAACACCTATTCGAAAAGTATAATTTAATTAACTTATATAAAGTTATATTTAATATTAAAATACGGGTGTCGAACGAAATGGTGTTAAGAAATCTTTAGTTTGAACAATTGTATTCGAAGAGGGTTGTCATGTGCTTAAAAGTTACATTCAAATTATTTAGTAAGTTAGATGAATTATTAAAAGGTGGATATCAATTGAAATGGGTTTGAAAATGTGTTATTTCTAAACCTTATTTAAGAGGGTTGCCACGTGCTAGAAAAATCAAATTCATTTTAATTCATCAGTTAATTGAAATATGTGTCTCAATGTTAGACGAGAGAGATTTAAGTTTGAAAACACTTTTGAAACCGATTCCCACCTGTTTGAAAAGTTGAATTTAGTTAACTTATACACAAGTTTTAGGAAACATTAAGATATGAGTGTCACCCGAAAGAAATTTATGAAAGATTTAGTTTCAAAATAACTAAGTATAAATGTATATTATACGATAAGGCATTTTTTGTGATGGTCGAATTTCAAATATGAGAGTCGAAGTAAAGGCCTGTAGATGTACGATAAGACTTTATTTTTTGAAGTTAGAATTTTTTATCAGCGTGATTTGAGGTTTGATGATATTAAAAACCGAAACTTTGCGAGAACTCTCTTCACTCAGAAACGGATGCATGGATTTAGCTGATATATGGCACTCGCATCGGTTATAACTCTAACCAACATTTGGAATAGTTTGTTGGTTTTTGAATATCAATGTCGGGCGTTTTAACGGAATGCAGGTTCATTAGTATCATATTGTAAGGAGATATCTGGGCAGCAGAATCCTAGAGTACTTCAGCGCGCAGTGATACAGTCTATGATGCTTTGCTTTGCGACCTCTGTCGTCTGAAGTGGATATTATTGGATTTTCGGAAGACGCTGCATGGAAATGTATAAGGCGATTTCAAGAATGCTTCCAATTATGGAGAGTTCCGCCAGCAATAACAGCCACCGCGGCTCAACTTAACGCATCTTAAGTGTGAGTAATTTCACTGAAGGTTAAAGCCTACAGGAAGCTCTAAGAAGACACCCATTGATATTTTGGCTGAAGGAAGAGTAAGAGCTCAGCTTCGTATGAAAGCCACGACCGTTTTCTATCATGGCTTTCAATGAGGAAAATGCCAAGTCTCTGACCTGAAATTTGGACACAAGCTGACGTAGAGCTTTATGCTCAAACCACCTCCCGTACAAATACTGGACAGTAGAAGGCAGGCAAACGACACATGGCGTTGGTAGGTCTGGTTCGGGTATATGAGAATCAAAAATGTTGCACGCCCAAGTATGATAGACATTTTATTTAATTTTCTTATATATCTTATCTTATAAATATTATAAACTAGCTGTACCCTGCCACGCTTTGCTGTGGCATATTCCTGTTATATAGATGATAAATTATTATATTTGTTGTTTTTCCATTGGCTGCATAGATATCAAGGATATCTGGTTTGCTGACATAGGAACACCCAACATCCAAAGTTCGACCTGGAGCATTATTGATTGTGTTTCCGAATGTCAATCGAATTGGGAGTTGCAATCTTTTAAATTGAAATGGTGTATCGGTCGGAATCATGGGAATTCTTCACCTTTGAAAGGCCACGTTAAAATCTTTACACTACTTTCTTCATCAATTTCTTAAGTGCGAGTCGCGTGCCGTTGCAAAGATTTGGCTGATTAATATTCCGCAAATGATAGTTGGCACACCTATTTTCATTTCAGTATGTGGGGTCTCCCTGGAAGATCAATAGAGTTCAAAAATTTCGTTGGATGGTCTTTTTCCATATCGGTGTTTATCGACGTATATGCTATTTCCTCACGTTGAATGCTGGATTGAATAACATTAGTGGTATTCACCAAAGTGAGCAAGTGGCCTGGCAGTCTGGTAAAAGAGCTGATCAGCTCAAGCAACGACTGTTTTCAATACCACTATTATTTAGTTGATAGACATCCTTATTCTTCGCAGCAAGAATAGCCCGTTAACTGAGCCAATCGTGATTCCTGTAATTAATTTTCTAATAAATAAACATTCTTTCGATCAGTTCTCCTTAATCGAGAAACTACAGACAATGTTTGCATAAAGTCTCCTGCGACCAATATCAATGCATTTTCGAATGGTTGAACGTTTCCACGCAAATCTCGCAACAATTGATCAAGGACCTCAAGCGATTTTTTATGTGCCATGGTGTACTCATCCCAAACAATAAAATTAAATTTTTGTAATACTTTTTCTATACCGGTTGCTCTGGAAATATTTTACGTGGGAGTTTCGATGATTTATATGTTCAATGCCAGCTCACCTGGTAACAATGTCGCAGCAATTCCAGACGAAGCGATAGCTAAGGTAATGCAATTTTTTGATCGAACCGTTGCCAGAATCCATCTGATAAGGAATAATTTCCTAGTACCTCCTGGCGAATCCAAGAAGAAGGTCCCCCAACTCTGTCATCTATCATTTGCATATTCTTCTTCTACTTTGGCTTTGTAACCACCTAAGCCATTTTGGCCGAGCTCGACAAAGAACGCCAGTCGAGTGGAATTCTTTCACACCTGGAACTTCGGTTCCTATTGGAAAAACATGTATAAGCCAGCGGAGCAGCTGCATTTTCATTCCCTGCACTATGTACATTTCGTTGAAAATCTCATACAACTCATCGTCTACGGTAATCCCCGTCGCCCACGCGCAGAAGCCTGTATATCTTCCGTAAGATCTTTCTCTCGAATACTCCAAGAGACGTCTCATCGAATGTTGTGATTGTCTAAGCTTCTGCGCCGTATAACAGCTCGGGCATGATGAGTGACTTCTAGGCTGCGGTTTTTGTATGTGGAGAAAGGACTTTACTCCCGAATTGCCTACTCAGTCCAAAGTTGCACTTGTTGGCAACAGTGATTCTGCGTGGGTTTTCCATGCTGATATTTTTATCGGTGATAGTGCTGGTTCCCTAGTAAATGAAATTCTCCACTTTCCCGAAATTATAACTGTCAACAGTGACGTGGGTTCCAAGGCGCGAACGCGGTGACTGGAGATACTTCGTCTTGTCCTCGTTTACCACCAGGCGCATTCGCTTTGCTTCCTTATCCAGCTTGGAAAAGGCAGAAGAGACTTCGCGATTTTTGTTACCGATGATGTCGATGTCATCGGCACACGTCAGAAATTATACGCCCTTGTAAAATAATGTTCCTATATGGTTCAGTTCTGCAGCTCATATTAACATTTACATCATGCGATCGTAAATGCCCTTCTGCTTTCGCTTTAATTTGGGAATCCTTGATCGGGAATAGGAGTTCACAATAGTAATGATAATCATAATCATAATATTATCTCAAGTTATTCAAAATTTCTTTACTCGCAATATACGTAGTAGGCCTTGGCGACCCCAAACGAAATTGCTTACGATTAAAAGTTGACTGATTTATAATGCAAGGGAATGGTCTCAACAATTTTAAGTGTTCATTAAGTATTTTTTAAACAGCTTTCATGCGATAGTTTTTTGTTTTCGTTACTCTTTTATCATTTTGTTATTTGTTTCAGTAGTTTTTAGCCGACTTCACAAAAAGGAGAAGGTTATCAATTCGTCGGATTATTTTTTTTATGTATGTTACCGCATAACTTTGGACCACGTCAACTGATTTCCAGGTGATCCCATACTAATTTAGTTTAGATCCGATCATTGGATCATGAAAAAATTAACGGTGCTATTAAATTTTTATATGGGAATTGAAGTCGGTTGTGTTTCTTGCTTAAAAATTACTTGTTTATTAATTTTTTACATTAAGTAATTTGTGTACCAACTCTTCGTTGATAATATGATCACTTCGTTTGATAAGATGTTGCGAATTCTATATTTATTTAAACTGTTCGGATTTTGGATAAGTTTAATGATTTAAAAAATTCCCTAGTAAAACTTTTCCAAACACTTTTCGTTTGGAACCAGTTATGTTATATTTCATTTAACTTTAATATTTTCAGTCTTTACTTTTAGATAGGTGATAATCCTATTAAAATTATTTCCAAATCAATATTTTTCAAATACCTTTCGTTTGGCACCCATTTTATCTGCTGTAAGCATTTTCAAAACTCTTTAGTTTCGACACACACATGGCAATACTTCATTTATTTTATCAATTTAATTGAGTTAAAATTTTCAAATAGAAGGCAACCCTCCTCAAAATTATCTCCAACAGTTATCTTTCTGAAACCTATTCAATTTGATACCCACATTGTAATATTTCATTTATTTTATCAATTTAGCCGAGTTTAAACTTTAAATAGGTGGCAACTCTCCTCAAAAATATTTCCTATAGTAATATTTCTGAAACCTATTTTATTTGATACCCTCGTGGCAATATTTCATTTATTTTATCAATCTAACCGAGTTAAAATTTTAAAATAGGTGGCAGCCCTCCTCAAAAATATTTCCAATAGTTATCTTTCTGAAACCTATTTAATTTTATAAATACCCACATTGCAATATTGCATTTATTTATCAATTAAACTGAGTTAAAATTTTTAAATAGGTGGAAACCCTCTTCAAAAATATCTCCAACAGTCATATTTCTTAAACCTCTTTAATTTTATACCTATATAATAAGTTATTTATTTTATCAATTAAATTGAGTTAAATTTTTGAACAGATAACAACCCTCCTCAAATATATTTTCGGCTGTAAGCCTTCTTAAAAATCTTAAGTTTGATACCCATATTGAAATGCTTCATTTACTTTATCAATTTAACTGAACTAAAATTTTCAAATAGGTGGCAAGCCTCCTCAAACATATTTCCAACAGTCAAAATTTTTGTAGTATAATTGATCCTGGTATTATACCGAGCAATACAAAAAAAAATATTCAAATCAGTTCAGCGGTTCTCGAGTTTTGATGACCGTGACAAACGAACACAACATTTTTATATATATAGATATAGATTTCTAAATCAAGACTTCTCAAATGCCTTTAGTTTGGTACCAAATTGTAACATTTCATGTATTTTACCAATTCAATTGAGTTAAATTTTTAAACAGGTGGCAACCCTCCTCAAACATATTTTCTACTGTAGGTCTTTTAAAAACTCTTTAGTTTGATACCCTCATTGCAATATTTCATTTGTTTAATCAATTTAACTGAGTTTAAATTTTCAAATAGGTGGCAAACCTCCTCAAAAGTATTTCCAAAAGTCTTCCTTCTTACTCCTTTTTAATTTGATACCTATGTATATCAATTAAAATTTTAGTTAAATTTTCAAACAGGTGACAACCCTCGTCAACCATATTTTCGGCTGTAAGCCTTCTTAAAAATCTAAAGTTTGATACCAAAATCACCGTATTTAATTTATTTTAACAAAATAACTGAATTTAAATTTTCAAAGATGTGGCAATTTTACTCAAAAATATTTCTAGCAGTTATCTTTCTGGCAACCCTCCCCAAAAATATTTTCAACAGTTATCTTTCTTAAACCTCTTTAATTCGGTACCAATATTGTAATATTTAATTTATTTCCTCAGCGTAATTTAGTTAAACTTTCAAACAGGTGGCAACCCTAATCACACATATTTTCGGCTAGAAGCCTTCTTAAAACTCTTTAATTTGATACCCACATTGCAATATTTCATTTACTTAATCAACTTAACTGAGTTAAAATTTTAAATTAGGTGGCAACCCTCCTCAAAAATATTTCCATCAGTCATTTTTCTCAAACCTCTTTAATTTGATACCCATATTGTAATAATTAACTTATTTTGTCAATATAATTAGGTTTACAAATTTTCAAATAGGTGGCAACCCTCCAATTTTTTGCGATATCATTGGTTCTGGTATTATACCGAACAATACAAAAAAAAATTATTCAAATCGGTTCAGCCGTTCTCGAGTTTTGACGACCGTGACATACGAACACAACATTTTTATTACTATAGATAGAAGATAGATGTGAAAGTTTGTATGTTTGGATGTTTGGGAAATCATCACGCGGAAACGACTGCACGGATTTGCATGAAATGTACGCAGATAGCTCATGGGCCGGATTGGTTAATAGGCAATTTTTTTAAGAGTTAGCACCTGTTAAAAAGATTCATTTATTTAATATGCGGGAACGACTGAATGGATTTGCATGAAAATTTGCACACAGATAGCTTATGACCTAGATTGGAAAATACGCAACTTTTCTTAAGAGTTGCCATCTGTTAAAAGAGTTTCATTAAATTAATACGCTGAAACGACTGAATGGATTTGCATCAAATTTTGCAAGCGGATAGCTTATGACCTATGTTGGAAAATAGGCTACTATTTTAAGAGTTATCACGTATTAGGAAAGTTTAATTAAATCAATACGTGGAAATGACTGAACTGATTTGCATGAAAGTTTGCACACAGATAGCTTATGACCTAGACTGGAAAATAGGCTACTTTTTTAAGAATTGCCACCTGTTTGAAAATGAAATTTTGCTCAAGGATTGTTTATGACCTGGATTGAAAAATAGGCTACTTCCTTAACCGGTTTTCCGATCAGAACGAAATTTAGTACACTTACTACGGATTTCGGAAGGATGGTCTTAGACTGAAAGTAAGTCCGATAACTCAAGGCCCCTCCCATACAAATTGGAATTTTCATATTACATACATATCTCTGGAAGTATTTGTGGGAGAGAACTGAAACTTGGTATAGTGATATGTATGTGAAATCAATGTTGGCATTAATCGATTGATGTTTTAATTAGTCAGTTAATTCGATTAAATTCAATCTGATTACAGTTAATCATGATTAATTTTAATCCGACTAAACAGTTAATCGTAACCGCGATTAAAAAATTAATTTTTAATCATTAACTCTTAATTTGATCAAGTAGGTTTGGTGATTAATTAAGTTATGCTGGAATTTCCCTGTGCACACAAAGCAAGTTAATCCGGTATGGCTAAGTCGGGTTTCCTCATCAATCTAAGCAATTTGGTGTGCATTTTCATTAAGATATATACCAACAAACGTTTTACAAACTAGGTTTGTAAAAGTTCCCAGTTTATGTATTACTAATAACAATAATTATTATTTTCTTATATTACGTGCTTTTCATAAGCGTAAAACACAAAATAATTACTATAACTGGTGTTTGGTTTCAAACTCGGACAAACTAGACAAATTAATCAGATTTTATTTTTAATTGGATTAACGATTAATGTTTTAAATTAATTAAACGTAATCGCAGCCAGCGATTAACGATTAAAAAAATGTTATCATTAATCGTACAGTTGATTACGACTAATTAATTTTAATCGTCAAACGCGATTAACATTTTAATCGTTAATTTTTAATCGTTAATCAGATTAACAGTTTGCCAACACTGTGTGAAATCATGTTCATATTCACGGAGAAAAATGGACGTTTTTGGAAAAGAGGCGTAGCACCTCCCATACTGACTGAAAGTTTCATATTGCATATCTCTTCAAATGTTTGGGGTAAAGCACTCAAGCTTGGTATGGAAATACATATGTATGTATGTATGTGAAACTAATACCATACTCATGGAGAAAAATGAGAGTTATTGGAAAAGGTGGTGTGGCAACTCCCATGCAAATTGATTTTTCTATGCTGCATATCTCTGGAGGTGTTTATTGCAGAGGACTGGAACTTGGCACCGAGATGTGTATACAAAATTAATTCCATACTCATAGAGAAGAATTTGCGTTATTCGAAAAGGGGTCATGTTTGCTGCCGTACAAATTTACTGTTTATACTGCTTATCTCTAGAGGTGTTCATGGTAGAGTACTGGGACTTGGTACTGGGGTATGTAAAATCAATTCTAAATTCATGGAAGAAGATTAGGTTTATAAGAAAAAGGGGCGTGGCACTTCCAGTACAAATTTACTTTTTCTTGCCACATATCCCTGGAAGTGTTTGTGGAAGAATACTGGAACTTGGTATGGAGTTGTGTATACAAAATGTATCAATTGCTCATGGAAAAAATGTGAGTTATTAAAAAAGGAGGCATGTCGCCTCCCATACATACTAAAAACTTCTTAATACATATCTCTGGAAGGATAGAAAATCTCTCGAAGTATTTTAAATTTTTTATGGAGATTTATTTTATAAGTGCCGTACTGACAGAATAAATTTCATTAAATGGAAAAGGGAGAGCCGGGTTCGGCCTTATAATCTAAAGCTCTCTTGAGGCATTTGCTACAGTAATGAGAAGTGGTATTTTATCAAGGCCAGGTTACTAAATTTTTCAAGAAGGTTTCACGTTCACGCGTCGTATACCTGGAAACATTTTAAGGTAAACTTAGAGGGATTGATATATTTCGTATGCATAGCGCGCAGACGAGATTTTATAATTTCATAGTTTTAAACGGCCTAAATACCTTAACTCGCTTAAAAAATAACGAGCTATAACGAAATGGGCACAGAAATAAAATCTAACATCATTAAATTATTTTTCCTATTTGTATAAAAGCGCGGGATGAAACCCGCGGGTATAAGCTAGTTGTTTATAAATTATTTATATTTTTATAAATCATATGTTTTGAGTTATATGTTTTTGAGAAAACTACACCGTAGTAATTTTAAAATTTCAAAATTACATTTCCCGACTGAAAATTAAGATATTCGAGCTAACTCGACGACACACAGTGTGCTTTTTTAAGACTTCATGCCACTTCATCGTAGCGCTTTCGACAGAAGCAATATTTTGATATGAAACAAAATTCTTTGAAAGCTAATGTAATTGCCTTTCAGGAAAAATATTGTCATTGAGCCACAATCACTCTTGACCTTAAAAAAATTGGTCAAAAATAGTATTCCATGAAAAAAAACATGCAAAATCCATATATTAAAAAAAGCATTTTATGTACTTTTTATTATACTAAATTATAGATTTTGAGACGAGAAACACGATTCCAGTGTTTAAAAAACGAAAAAAATTGGAATCCCTCAATTTGAAAAATGCATTATATCTTCGTTTAAAGTACAAAACGGCGTATCGTCATTCTGCAAAACCGCGTAACTGACATTTGCTGCAAAAAAATTGGATTTGCTCACACAAGCTCTTGGCTGAAGCCTTATCCATTCGTCCTGAAATATACTAGCCAGAAATGCGATTGCTTTATAAAAAAAGAAAACCAATGAAATGAGTGGTTTTACTATATAGAAAATAATTTATGCAACCTCACATACGCGGTTTTGCATTATCTTGATACGCGGTTTTGCATTTTGTTGATAAGGTAAATTTTTAATTTTTTTTTTTTAAGTTTGAAGTCGAAAATATGATTTTGTTTTTAAATTAACGATAATTGAGTACTTTAATATTTTTGATAATACACAATTCATTTTTTATTTTGAAAACTCTTTTCAACACTATTATTTGGGTCACTGGGGACCCCATTCGACTAATTGTGTGATTATCTTTATGCGCCTAATTAAGGGTTAATAGGCTTGTAGTTATTAAGTAATTAGTTATTAAGTAATTTGTTGTAACTGTTGCAAACTTCACCATATATCTTGAAACAAATTTCGTCGATTACATGCAAGTGTTGCAAATGAACACAGATGTTGGTGCAGCCAGATTATCAAAATAAAAAAGTCGAATAAAAAATTCCAAATTTTCACTTTGTATTAAAATATTATTTTATATAAATATTCGCGCGAGAATATACATATAAGCATGGGCGTAGCCAGGTATATATTTCATTTTGTATTGAAATATGGCTTATATTTTAGCAAACCCCATTTAAATCCAAATATGAATCTGACTACGAAAATTATGAAAAATCTGCAGAGCAAACTATTTAACAAAAATTTCTAAAAAAAAATTAGGTATGCAGTTTTATAGCGCATTCAGATTTAGTATAATAAATAATGTGCAAATTTCAAATGTATAAACAATTCTCAAAAATCATCGCGAATTTTTAGAGATTTGAAATTTACACATTATTATACTAAAACTGAATGGGCAATACAGCTACATACCTGAATTTTTTTAGAAATTCTTGTTAAAAAGTTTGCAATTTTTCTGAAACTTTGCAGATTTGTCATAATTTTCGTACACAGTTGCATACTTGGATTTAAATGGGATTTGATAAAATATAAGCCATATATTAATACCAAATTAACAAAACTAGGTTGCAAATACTAACAAAAAAAAAACCGTATACTCAATTTTGTGAGTAACAGTATCTACATAGAACAATATGAACAAAAGTTATTTGAAGCGTTCGGACGTTCCGATTTTCAATATACTTATAATCGATAATCCTATAGCTTTCCGAAAGAAATTTTATTCGACTGGCAAGAGTAACCGCTAGTTTTGGTTTGGTTTTTTATTAAAATTTTGACAAATAAAGTAAACGTTACGACTCTTTTTTTACATTTAAAGTACTTATATTTTGCGTCCGAACGCTTGAAAAAAAGCACAATTTGTAATTTACACCCCTATGCTGTAATCCGTCGCAGATTCGATTTTGCTACGAATCGCAAAATCGGTATGCTGAAATCCGCGATGTCTTATCGTAATTTCGAAATTAGGAGGCCTTCTTCGAAACTCGTAATGTCATTTTTATGTATTTGTCGGAAATTTTGTACGAAGAGCAACTGGTGTCGGAGCGAAGCAAATGTTTTTTTTAAATAGCAATAAAATAAAATGTGTAAACGCAAAAATATGTAAGTTAAAGTGTAAATAGAAAAAAATTGGATTATTATTAAATATTTCCAACATATCAGGTCGAAGATCACATCAATTCGGTCGCAATGCGGAAAAATGGTGGAATGCATGAGCGAAAGGCCGGACATTGCTCGAGGCTTTGCAAAATGTTTAACGTTTTTGCCAATGTTTTAGAGAACGTGGATTGCGCCAACCCCACATCAAAATCCTTTCTCCTGAGACAAAAGTGCTCCGGCCACTGATTCCATTGTATTCTACTTAATTAAGGAAAATATTTTCAAATAATGATTAAAATTTTTTTTAATTTCACTATTCACTTGCTATTATATTTATTTTAATTTGTTTCTGTCAAAGCAGCTGACTAAGAACTTCGAATTTCGCGATTTTAGCTGGCAGTGTCGTTGATAGTTACGATCGGATTACAGCATAACAAATTTTTGATTTTTCGGAACGGAACTACGAAGATTCGGATTACAGCATACGGGTGTTAACTTTAGACCGTTCCTAATATATTTTTACGTTGTTTTTGTTGTAAGGCTTACAGAACATAAGCCGTAATCAATTTTTGTATAGATTTTCAATTCTTTTTAATCGTGTGCAACAATTATGAAGGATTTCTGGAAGGTATGATTTCTCCAAAAAAAAGAAAAATGGAAAGTGCAGTTAGTTAATATCTTGAAATGGATTTTCCAATTAGTCCAATATTTTGGTGGATAAAAGACAAAATGTGTAGTTTTTGATTGGCATCTATAAACTTTGCCCAGGCAAAATTCCATTTTTTTGGTTGTGGTTGACACTTTTCAGGTAATACCCATATGTATGAGCCGTTTATTTTGAAAGCGGCATAAGTCCCTTGTTTTTAAATGGGGATATGAAGGGTTTGCGTTTTAGCACGTTTAAAAATACTGATGCTAACTTTCGAAAAGATCTACTTGTATTTGTTATCTTAGGATACCTATATTTTTCTCAGCATAAATAATCTGAATAGTTAAGGAAAAATCCCCACTTTTCATTACGGTTAAGTGACTTATGTCACTTTCAAAATATATAGTTTAGAAAAATTACTGACTTATATAATTTTAGTCCAATGTATTTTACAGAAGTGATGTTTTGAAAGGACAGTGATTTGCTAAAAGAGATGAATAAATTACATAATTACTTTAACGAGCGGTTCATGTATATGTACATAAATGGGACGTTTCACATTAACAGGCACAGAGCTCTGTCCAAAATTCTAAGCAATTAAAGTAAATATAGAGTAAATGAAAATACTTGTAAACTAATAAACTTTCGATTACAAAGTGGCAGAATCTAAAATTCAACTACTACTGTTCTAGGTCAAATACGCTGAATTCGCAAATAAGCAAAAGTATATATTTATTATTTTTTTTTACAAAACTGATGGAAAAATGTTGGGTAATGACATATTTTAATGTTGTTGGAATCGCTGATCCCGAATCTAAAGTCCGATTTTCAAACTTCAAAATGGCGGATCCAATATGGCGGACGTATTTTTAAAACTTCCTTGTATTCGCTTGAAACTTGTTACTCGAGGGGCTTTGGATTCGCTGATTACGAACCAAATGAAAGAAAATATTCTTTAGAATTTAAAATTATTAATTTTTTTGGTTCACAACGACAAATTGATATTGAAAATGACCTTTTAAATGTTTTTTTTTACGCTATTAAAGTAGAAGAACGCAATTCGAGGATATGGTCGTGTGTATATTAATCCTTAACTTATAATTTTTTCAAAAATGAAAACTGGAAATTTGCAAAGCTACTCAAGGACAACATTTTAAAAGGACATTTTCAATATCTACCTATTCGTCCTTATGCACCAAGAAGTATTTTTCAATTCTATAGAATTTTATCTTTTATTTGGTCCCCATATTGTTATTCTATATAGCACTGCAATTTTTAGATAATTTCTGGAACTAATCAAATCTTTGAAATTTCAAAGCCTCCTCACGCCAGAGAAAGAAACTAAAAACGCGGTTTTACTACATTTGGCTCCTAGTTTTGGGAGTATATATTTTTTTGTTCAAAATTGACTTTTACATGGTGACATGGATCAACATTAACTAGATTTTTTGAGTGACTAATATTACGTTCAAATTGGCCCCATTAAACTTGTTAAATGAGAGAGAGCTTTTTGGAAAATACAATCGTCCACATTGAACATTTGGAGTTAACTTTGACGGTTGTTTGATTTCAAATAAAAATTGAAAAAAAAGATATTCAAAATCAAGTTTTTGTATTTCAATTTACTTAGAGACTTCAAAGTGTTTAGTTCGTATGCACCATTTATCCCTGCGTATGATGAGACCTGATGGGAAATAAGTAATTACCGCCTTGGCCTCTTTTTTGGCGGGCACACATGCAAACAATTTCGATATTATTTGATAATTTTTAATATTTTTGGGAATTGTAGTAGAACCGCATCCTTATATATAAGTTATTTGGCAACCTTAGATAATGTAGTAGAACCGGAGCCCTTGATAGAAGTATTTTGGCAACCTTAGACAAGAATATGAAATATGGCAACCCTGTCTTTATGTCATCACTAAATAGTAGGGCTGTGCGATTATTCGATTACTCGAGCAAGTTGGTTAATCAATTACTCGAGTAATCAAGATTTTGACTACTCGAAACGATGATTAATCGAGTTACTTGAAATATGATTACTCNTTTTAATTTTTGAATACAGAAACGTTGTTTTCAAAGTATCAAGGAACTTTAACTACTTTATACATATGTAAAGAGTTGAAATGTTGATTACTCATTTTACTCGAAATGTTGATTAATCATAAAGCATTTTACTCAAATATTTTTGTTTTTGGTTAATCAAAAATCTTGATTACTCGAGTAACTGAATTTGATTAATTAAAATTTTGAGTAATCAATTAATCGCACAGCGCTACTAAATAGAGATTAATAAATCATTATTCTGCCAACCCTGAAAGCGCGTGTTACTTGTATTCTACAGATTCAGGTGTGGGCGACTTCCACGAAATTCAGTTTTAAAAAATAAATTTAAAATGTCAACGCGAGAAGAAATTGCTGCTGCGCTTAAGGAAATAGGAGCAGAGTTTCCTGAAACGGCCTCCTTGACGCAGTTAAAAAACCTGATGAGGCAGACTATTGGCGTAAGTGTACCTGCAACCAAAACGGGTACCGAGTTAGCGGAGCATAACGGCGCAGGAATTTCTAGAAGCATAACGGGCGCTGGCGAGTCCGTAGAAGTCGACAGCGAAATTGTGCAAAGCGCCGCTGCGGCGACCGAAGTTTCTCAAAATAGTGCACTGGCCGGCGCGACTTCGGCTGGGGAAATAAGTGATGACGACCGTGCATACGAAAAAAACGACGCCAATATGGGGGGCGAGTTAGACCGAATGGAAGCACAACTTTACAAAATGAAGTTGCATTGCTGGAAGCTCAGAATATAAGTAAGGCCACGTTCAACTTTAACGACATAGAAGCTGCCCTTCCAAAATTTAGCGGCGACGACAACTATAACGTGACCAAGTGGATTTCAGACTTTGAGTATATTACACATGGATGCGATGATAACTCAAAATTGATTTTTGGCCGTCGAATAGTTTCGGGTAGTGCAAAGCTGTTCGTACGCTTGTTATCAGTACGAAATTGGAACGAACTTAAGTCTGCGTTAATTAAGGAATTTGACAAAGAGCAAAACATTCGAGATGTGTACAAAAAGTTAGAAGCTCGTGTTTGGAAACTAATTCCGAAAGTTTGCATTATTATGCTTTAATTATGCAAGAGATAGCAAGTGGCTTCAATATAAGTGAACGTGGCTTAATTGAATATATTGTCGATGCTCTGTGTGACAAAACTTCAGCGTCAATGGTCTTCTGCAATGTGACTTCAGTAGCAGAACTTAAGAAACTCCTTCCGAGATACGAAAAATTGAGGGTGAAACCAAACAAAGTGAGCAAAACCAGTGTGGAGCGAAAGGATGTACGATGCTTCAACTGTTCAGTCCTGGGTCATTATGCCAACGAGTGCCATAAAGAAAAACGTAAGAAGGGCTCGTGCTTTAAATGCGGAAGTTTGGAACATCAGTATGCCAAGTGCCCGTTGAAAACTGTAGCAGCTATAGAGAATAAAGAAGACTTTGACTACGTTAATTTTAAAGATTCGCTCTAGCTCGGTAAATGCTTAAAGCAAAGTTTACATGATCGAGGTCGATCATTATTGTCAGGTTGGACGAGCTGTAGTAGAACCGCAGCCTTATATATAAGTTATTTGGCAACCTTAGAATGTAGTAGAACTGCAGCCCTAGATAGAAGTATTTTGGCAACCTTAGACAAATATATGAAATATGGCAACCCTGTCTTTATGTCATCACTAAATAGAGATTAATAAATCATTATTCTGCCAACCCTGAAAGCGTGTGTTACTTGTATTCTACAGAATATAAATTTTTTGAACGTTGGCGTGTCAAATGAAAACTTTTGGGTCTTTCCGATTGGCCGGAGCAGAAAGCTTTCTGATACAACTATGCGTTGAACTGGTTTTCAAACGAGTTAAATGATTTAACTGGTTCAATTTTCCATCAACAATTGCATGAGATTCCACTTGTTTATGAACATGTTTTGTTCATTTACCTGGTTCAAGCCCATTTAACATGTTTAAATAGTCAATTTGAAAGTAGTATTATGCCAATTTCAAAATAAACATTTTCGTTATACCTAATGTGACCAACTATTTCATAGCTCAGAGAAGTACAGGTTAGGTTGGGTTAGGTTAACACCGCAAGCCGATTACGAAATTTCGAATGCGGCTAATTTCTATTCCTGAGAGCTCAGCGTCAGTTCAGAAGAGCGAGCCAAAATGCTTCCACCTTAGCCTCGCGAATGTTGGGCAGTGTAAAAGAAAGTGTGGAGATGATTCCTCTTTATCTTCCTCTTGACAGCTGATACAAAAGAGATCAGCTGAAATTCCTAGTCTTACCGAGTGAATATCAATCGCACAATAGCCTGTCAGAACCCTCATAATTAGCTCTTAAGAGGTAACGTGGTATTCAGCCCCTTTAAGGGGCAACGATGGGCCACTTGTTACTTGCGCTGCAAAAGGTATTTTAAATTGCCTTATAAAAACATTTGCTACACCGCATAAACGTCTTATTTTCCTCATTTATGTCACAAAAGGAGCATCGCTTTCTTTTGTCCATTTTATTAGGTATTAAGTAAGGTAAGGGCCCAGCTCACACTAGGCCCAACCATCCAAGAGTGTACCGCAGGAGGACAGTGGCGTCCGTAGTTGCTCCTTATCTAGGGATGACGATTTAAGGGTGCCTTTTAAACGCCAGGTCATGAGCCACGCAGTTTTCCACGATGTCACTGTGACCTGGTACCATTCCTTTACCGATTCTAAAGCACCATCACACCCTTTAGCAGTGAGTCTACCGCTTCCTTGATGGCAGCTAGAGGCCAGACAAGGTCTCCGTGAAACAAGATAAGCTTAAATCTGGTTCCATGGAGCTAATCAATTAATTTGGGCGAGAGACCTTACCTTGTACCGATAGCTCCCCTACAGCAGTACAAGACAACCGACGCCTTTTCTTACCCTTTCCTCAATGTTAGGCTTCCACGACAGCTTCTTATCCAGGACCAAGCCTAAGTACTTGACCCTATCTGAGAGCCGCAGACGAACACCCCCACTCGAGGAAAGGGCCACAACGGATGTCTTGTACTTCCTGGTAAACAGGACCAGTTTCATCTTACTGGGATACACTGCGAGGCCGCCGTTTATCGCACACCAGTTACCTGGACAAGGTAACTTTGAGTCTGATCAAAAAGGGTGGGTAGAAGTCGTCCCTTAACCAAAAGTTCCACATCATCTACATAGGTGATCACCCGGCAGCTCACTCTTTCCAGTTCCTCTAGAAGGTCGTTTAAAATCGCAGTCCAGAGCAGGGGGGAGAGAACACCACCTTGGGGAGTACCCCTATTGACTCTGCGAGTGCAGGCGCTTCCCCACTCCGCCGCGACAGTTCTGTCACAAAGTAAGCTGTAGATAAGCCTTATTCGGTTGGTTTCAACCACCAGATTATGAATAGACTTGACTATTGCCTCTGGAGTGACATTGTTGAAGGCCCCGTCGACATCGAGGAAGGCCCCTACTGCGTGAAGGCTTCCTCTGACCCCCTTAGCAATGTGTGCAACACTGCACCGCAACACTGACTATCCTCCAACACTGACTATCCTCCAAGCCTTGGGGATGTACCCGGTCCTCACGCAGTTCGCAGGTATGATGTCATCGGTCCCAGGTGAACGGTTTGAACGAATTAATCGCCCAGGCCATGTGGCGATCGTCCGGAAGATCGGAGAACTACAGGACCTGAAGTACAAAATATTGCAAAGAAGTACATTTGACTGTACTTCGAAGTACGAAGTACAAGAGCTAAAAAGGTACTGTACTTCCGAAAGAAGTACGGTTGGTCACATTAGTTATACCGCTGATTAGTAAAACTTCTCTCGAAAAAAAACCTCCGTAGTTCTCAACAATTCAATGCATTTTTTTTAATTAACGGATACTGTTAAATTCTAATTAGTGTTATCATTAACTAGATTTTATTTAAAGGTGACTTATGCCACTTTCAAAATAAACGGCTTATACATACAAATGTGCATACATACATATGGATATCGATGTAGAAAAGAAAACATGAGTCCACAGAGTTCAGCAAGTTGCATTACGTTCCCCTAATTCCCCGACACGAATGATTAATTTTAAATGAATAATCGGGTAGCTGACAGATGCTTTTTATAAATCAGACATTGTCGTCAAAGCTATTAGCAAAATGTGTCTAAAGCAGCTACATACTCCAATTGATATGCATATTGTGCGAGCTTTTACAAAAGAGATTTGAGCTTTCTCAATGACAGTACAAAAAGCTTTATTTGCACAGCGAGAAAAAATATTTACATATTTGCTTTGCTTGCCAATAAACATTTAGCTGGTGAGCCAGCAGATTGTGCGCTGCTGGAGCAGTCGTGAACCGTTGTATGATGTATGAGTGCAGGGGTTGTTTTTTGTTTAGTCCAGATACATCCATGCACACATTTTTAAATTTTTTTTTTCATTTCAAAGTACACGGAACATAATTTTTATATTCTTTATCTAGGTACTTTTTTATTTATTTGTAAATAAACTTTTATTCGAAAAAGATCAGAAATATGCTCATCAGATAGATTTATTTAATATTATTTTATTGGATATTAGGTTTCGCAGTTAAGTATATGTACTCATGTGTAACCAAAAATTTAGTAAAATTTGTATATTTTATTCTCTATTTTTGAATATTTTTCATGACTTATTTGTTTCCAAAATATCTCTCCAGCCGCTAGTGGAATTGTAAAATCTTCCCTCATCATTTTTAATTCTTATTGTAACTCAATGTTTTGTTCACTTACATATAAGCGGATGATCATGAAAATCTAAATTTTGTTTATGGTATTGAAGTCCTCGAAACTTTTTTCATAGTTCTCATATAACCTTTCAATAATTTCAATATAGTCATTAACTTTTTCTGTATTTTGATTACTTACAAAAATTTCAGCGTTTTTTTTTGTCAAATTGCAAACGGGTTTATCTTTTAAATTTCCTATTAATGTTTTTAATTTTCTTCCAAAAATATTGACGGTTGAGTGTTTTTTAGAGCGGTAGAATCAATTTCAAAAAAATTAGAGGGTCGCCTTCCTTAAATTAAAAAATCTTTCCAAACATTTACCGTGACTTAACCAACGTACTTCCATACATAATTATATAATTCTTCGAGAAAAGTTATGACCTCCTTCTAATTTTATTTATTATTCTCACTGCAATTTCCATTGCATAATTACGTTACCTTACTACTAATAAAACTCTGTGTTACATTTGCAGATTTGAGCTTTCAACATGCGCTAAATGTCATTGCGTAAGTGTGCATATGAGTTGGACGTAGTCGGTCTACAGTCGAGCATTAAATCATATGTATGCCAAAAACCATGGAGTACAAAAAAAGTAGGCTAAAGAAACAATGGACGTATGCAGGAAAAATGTGTGGAAGAAATGGAGAAATCATTTGTGCATGTAAAGTGTTTTTTGGTTTTATCGAGAACCCTTGATCTGTGAGTTATAAAAAGCAAAAAAGAGTTCTGCTACTTAAGTAAAATAAACTGAAAGCCATCGAAGGAATGCAGGTGTATTTAATATTCCTGAGGATGAACATTTATCTTCATAAAAAAAATAAATAATCGTAAAATACGCATTACAATTAGACCAATTATGCTTAAAACTAATTAAAACGGAGTATAACACTTCACAATGAAGGAAATATCTATTCATTCTGATAGTAAAGATACACTCAAGACCCTATCTTCTCTTATGATCTGAACACCATACCGACTTCTCAAGGTATATCATACGAAAAGCATAAAAGTGGCTTCAAGTCTCTACAGCGCCACCATGTGGTGAATAATGTCAACGGAATTAACCAAGAATCAAACCTGATTTTAGTAGACTGAAATTAAGCATCTTGGTTCTCACTTTTCATGTGCTATCTTTGGGCAATCAGGGATGAATATTAGCAATGCGAAAACATTCCTCACAAACTCTCAATGATTCCTCGGTCCTTAGTCCTAACGTTCTCAATTGCAGAACTCTTCGGCTCCCGATTTCCGTTCGTCCCCGTTTTTTTTTTTAATTTACTGGCCAATATTGACCAAGTGTGAGACGAACATACTTTTACCAAGCTATGCCATCTCCTATTCTTAATGTTCATGTTATCTTAAAAGTTCTAAAGAGGCGAAGTTTTTGGGGTTTATTCTCGACTCCAAACTTTCCTAGAAAAGTGATATTATATAGCAGAGAGGAAAAGCGCTGAACTTCTGCGAGAGTACACTTGGAAAGAACCGTAGATAATATGTCCATTGGGTATACATAATGAGACCAACCGTACTTCTTTCGGAAGTACAGTACTTCTGTTTTCGCTCTTGTACTTCGTACTTCGAAGTACAGTCAAATGTACTTCTTTGCTTTATTTTGTACTTCAGGAGGAAGATTTTGCAACCAGTTAGCGACAATTTTCGGATCGCTATCGATATTTTGCGTCAAAAAGTGTGATAGCAATTCGAAAATTGTCGCTAACTGGTTTCAGAATCTCCGCCCAGGTCCTGTACTTCTCCGATTTTCTGGACGATCGCCACATGGACTGGGCGATAAATTTTTTCAAACTATTAAAGTCATATTTATGCGAACTGCGTGAGGACCGGGTACATCGCCAAGGCTTGGAGGGTAGTCAGTGTTGCGCTCATCCCGAAGGCCGGAAAAGGCTCTCATGTTTCCCCTAGATATTTTAGGCCTACCAGTTTCTCTTCGTTTTTGCTAAAAACGCCAGAGAGACTGATCGACTTGTACATAAGAAACGCGATTCCTCGTGACTGTCTTTCAAGAGCTCAACACATTGGTAAAGTGGTCAGAGGAACCCTTCACGCATAAAGATTAGTGGAGTGGCGGAGTGGGGGAGGCCTGCACTCAGTGCAGAGTCATTAGGAGCACTCCACAAGGTGTTGTTCTCTCTCCCCTGCTCTGGATTGTGGATGCAAATGGCCTTCTAGAGAAACTGGAAAAAGTGGGCTGTCGGGTGATAGCCTATGTAGATGATGTGGAAAGGGTAAAAAAGGTGTCGGTTGCCTTGTACTGCTGTAGGGGAGCTATCGGTAAAAGGTGAGGTCTCTCACCTAAATTAATTCATTAGCTCTAGGAAACCAGATCTAAGCCTGTATTGTTTCAAGGAGCCCTTGTCTGGTGGAACTCACTAGGGAAGGCTACACTTGTAAAATAGGAATTAGCGGAGCATTAGGAACCACACCTACACTGGCGCTTAACACACATATGTTGAACACGGCGCCTGCGGATATTGCAGACAGAAATGCTGGAATGTCGCAGTACGAAATGCTATTGCGCTAAGGGAAACCGGGTCCTTTTGCAACATAAAAAGGAAAAGAAGACGTTTCTCTGCTGCAGCAACTGTTTTTATAGGGCACTTTAAAACACGTTACCTCTCAAGGGCTAGTTATGGGGGTTCTGACAGGCCATTGTGCGATTGGTATGCATGCGGTGTATCTAGGAATTTCAACTGATCCTTTTTAACAGCTGTCAAGAGGAAGATGAAGTGGAATCATATCCACACTTTCTTTTAGACTGTCCAACCTACGCGAGGCTAAGATGGAAGCATTTTGGCTCGCACTTCTGAACAAACACTGAGCTCTTAGGGAACGAAATTAGCCGCATTCGAAATTTCGTAATTGGCTCGCGGTGTTAACTTAACCCAGCCTAACCTGTACTTCTTTGAGCTATGAAATAGTCGGTCACATTAGGTATACACAGCGGTAGTTAGACCTATGGTTACGGCGACCATTCGTGCCGATTTTGGCGGGACAGTACCGATTTTGAGAAAATTGTCTCGCTGAATAATTTTTAAAAGTCGGAACGTATAAGTGTCCCGATTTTTTATACTTCTACCGATTATATCCCGATTTTCAGCGTTTTCTTTATTAATTTAAAAAAAGTCTCCCTGTACTCTGACCTAAAAACAATTTTTCTTACAAGTCTTTACTTAACTATTTAAAAATACGTTCTTTGAAAAAGAAATAAACTAAACTCAGATGATTCTATCTGTGTGCCAGATGAAAATAGTATTTCTATTTCGTATGTACGTGCATCTGCATTGTGCAGAAACCAATCTAATTTGCTTTTACACGATATGTTGGCATTTCCATATGTAAAAAGTGGCATGTACACATGCAAATACATATCGCGTAAGAACACATTTAACAAAGATCATGCAAGTCAATATTTCAAACCTTGTACAAAAATTAGCTAAGTTCGACAAAGTTTCATAAAAATTTTGAGCTTTTTAATTGGATTTCTTAGAAACGGGTATGCAGTTTAGTAGTCCATTCAATTCAAAGTGCAAATTTTAAGAAGCTTGGACTTACCGTTGATTTGAATAGTAAGCTATATTTTCATAAAAAATAATAAAAATTGTTAAACAAGTAGCCAAAACTTGCCAAAATGTCTCTTCCCTATTAACATTATCGCCACCGTATACATTTTGTGTATACATTTTTGCGATCTTTTCCAAGTTTTTTTCTCTTCGTTTTGTTTTAGTCAGAGTATGCCTGCCAACTAGCGTGGAAAACAGCGAGCGGTTAAATGCATGATTGCCCGCCTTTTTGTCCGCTCAATGATTCCCACCCGTCTCCGAGTCAATGGCAATGAAAAGTATCATGGTGGTTTTGTTATTCTTGTTGTTGCTTTTTTTACATGTAAAGAGGACTGAAATTAGATAAGTACGATAATAACATAATATAAAACGAGCATGAAAACCAAAATAGACCATTGGAAACCGTAACGAAAGGAAACTAAATTTAAATGCTGTGTCGTCGAGGCGTTTGCGGTAATTCGCGTGCGGACTATGTGGATTTCGAACGCTTCGTTGCCCAGTTGTTTGGTTGGCTACTAGTTGATGGTGGCCGTGTGCAATATTGTTTATATTTTTGGCGTTATTTATTATTGTCAGAATTTTCATCATGGGCTAATAAGCGACGGTGGCGGCTGCAAAAATCCGATAAATGGGAAGAAAAGGGACAGGCACTTGTTTGCAATAGAAAAGAGGGGCGAGGAGACAGCGAGGGAAATGAATGGAAATCGCGAAGACTTGCCATTAATTTAAACAAAAGAGCGTCGGCAGTGCCTAGAACACAGAAACAATAAGTTCAACTACGAGGACGTCTTTGGCCAACGAACAGCAATGTTTTTGGAAAACAAGCAACAACAAAAAACAATAAAAACTAGCGAAAAAATAATAATTTAAATAAATAAAAAGCATCAGTGTTACTAATAGAGGCACATTACAAGGGGAATATACATATACATGTACAAATAGTTACGGTCAAAAAAGTAGTAGTAGTTGTAGTAGTATATATATATTTAAATTTATGTTGAAATCTTGTGGTAATTTGTAAATGCATTCATTTTTAAAGTGAACTAGTTGCTCGAGAAGTGCCCCTTATTGCAGCAGTAAGACTTAAAGAAGCCGGCTTATAGATCGAGGAAACCTCAGGCCATTTGGTTATTCGAGGTATATCGTCGATTATCTCTAAACCTATCCGCACGGACTATTGTATAGTAGCGTGGGCCGAAAGTCCGCTTTTTTAGAATTTTGATTGGTAATAGCAAAAATATGGTTCCTTATGCTCTTAAAAAAGCTCTGTGTGAAATATGAAAATTTTTGGTCAATATCCTAGGTTCGCCCAAGTCCATCAAAGTTCAAGTACTAAAAGAATTTTTTTCTTAGCTAACTTCGATTCTCTACAAAAAGGGTCCATGTACCAAATTATGTCGGACTAATACTTTCGAAGATTATTGCAATTTTAGTAAAAAAATGTATTAAGCCATTTATTTATTAATTTTTATTTTTATGAGCATATTGAACTTTGATGGACTTGGGCGAGCCTAGGATGTTGACCAAAAAATTCCAAATTTCATACAGATTTTTTTGTAAGCATACTGAACCATATTTTTGCTATTACCAATCAAAATTCTAAAAAAGCGGATTTTCGGCCCACGCTATTGTATAGTTCCTCACTTTTGATAACAAATACTAAGTTGTGATAGCAATACTAGAGGATACCATATGCCTAACACTAATAAGTTTTTTCACCTGAAATGAGGCTAGAGATATCTTTACGACTCCCCTACACTGTAAATCAATCGAAAGTGTTGACCATCCAAGAAACAACAAGGAGCCTTAAATCAAAGCCCCACCGAGAAGAAAAAAGTTTTCAGTAGCCAATGAATACTGGAAACCATCAGGATTTCTCGCAAGCAAAGCGCTCCCATCACCGCATTAGAGCCACCTAGCTTAATTGTGTTTAGTCCATGAGATAAAAACAGTAAAACGGCCGTTTTAACAAAAATCACTACACTGAAAATAAAATTAAAAGAGCTACGAAAAACTTTCGTAGTCTTGGTTTTTGTACAATGTACGAAACTTTCGTTCATAATACGAGCACATTTTTCACAACGAAACAAGATTTTACGAACCATACGTAAATATAACGAAAGGACTTTCGTAAGGCATTTTTTCAGTACAATTAACGAAATCATACGTTTGTTTTACGAAACACATTCGTAAAGCACTGAACAAATCTCTGTATGAGTAAATTTGTATATTGTAGGAAGGCATTCGTAATATTTACGTATGGTTTTAAAATTTACGAAATCTACAATTCTGTATTCGTACAATTTAGTTAATACTTTCGTATAAATTTCTAATGCAGAAACATGTTTTTTAAATTCGTACAACATACGAATATTTTCGTACAATATACTAAATTGCCGGTAGTTTAATATTTTGTCATATTTTTATGTATCGCGTGTCATTGCGGAATCAGTTGTTGGCTGTTGTGAGACGTATAATATAATTTTAAATATTAAAGCTGTGGATATTATGCTTTTAAGCATACAATGTTTTTAACATCGCCTACGCTGCGCCTTTCGCTGCAATGTGGGACTTGATAAATAGGTAATTTCATCAGTTACCTATCAACGGCCAGCAGCACTACTGAATGAAATAAAAAGTAAGTACATGTATGATTTTTCACTGAAACTTGCTTTTCAGACGCCTTATAATTTTCCTTTAATCTATAGTCGGCAAGGAAACAAATATCGATGAAGCTGTGAATCTGTCAAGTACCTCTACATAAAAATACTATAATGTATAAGAAAGTAAAACCAGTATTTTTATATTCTTTCATATTTTATATCTTAACACTTCGCATTAATATACTTTATTGAATGAAGCCTAAGCAATGAAAAAATATGTAGTATGGAACCTATCCGCATGCATATAAATAAAAGACTTAAGTTTTATTATAGCTTGTTTAGCTGAGGGAGAGCGGGAGACCAGGTTTAGAGTTGTGGTCGAGTTAGTATCGAGCTCAATGAGCCCGTATGGTTTATAGGTGCACATCAAGGTAAGCACGCACTCCATATGCCTGCTATGCGAGAGAGAGAGAGTGAGATATGCCGGCAGGCTGATGAACGGTAACGCAAGATGTGACCCTTTTACCATATATTAATTGGGGGACTCCATTGAAGGAGTCATGCTCTAGCTGCCGTAGGCTGCTGTGCAATGAGCTGGGATTTATTCAGGGATGCATTTATGCAGATCCCCAGTGTGGCTTGTAAGCCATAGCTTACTACCATACCAAAAATAATCCGGGAGTGGAGTGAGAGTGATGCTTAAAGCATCGTGTGATAGCCAAGCTGGGTTGGCATTGACCATCGTGATGAGCCAAGCTGATTTAGCGTTGACTATGGGGTGAGAGAGGTGTCAAGCATAGGAGGATTGACCCTAGTGATGAGCCAAGCTGGAGTTGACCATTGGGGGACTCCATTGGAGGAGTCTTGCTCTAGCTGCCGTAGGCTGCTGTGCAATGAGCTGGGATTTATTCAGGGATGCATTCATGCAGAGCCCCAGTGTGGCTTGTAAGCCGTANCTGAAAATGCCAGCGACTTATCACTTCACTAAGTTCAGCGAAGAGATATTTGAGAATTGCATAAAAAATGCATAGCCAATTAAGAACGAGTGAATTACTTTTAAACACAAGTGCGTGTGTTTGTTCGCTGCACTTGGTTTTGTGCGGGAGTGCAATACAAGCGCGTGTGTGTGTTCGCTGCACTTGGTTTGTGCGTGAAATGCAATACAAATGCGTGTGTGAGTTCGCTGCTTCTTTGTTTATGCGGGAAATGCATAAGTCGCTTAAACGTCCTGGCTCCCTAGACGACTTGATCGTCTAGTAGACTGTATCATAAGCCGTGGGTGATCCGGCTCGAAGGACCATGTTTAGCTGAGGGAGAGCGGGAGACCAGGTTTAGAGTTGTGGTCGAGTTAGAGTAGTAGAGGAGGTAGGGATTACCTTTATGAGTGGTTATTTATCGAGCTCAATGAGCCCGTATGGTTTATAGGTGCACATCAAGGCAAGCACGCACTCCATATGCCTGCTATGCGAGAGAGAGAGAGAGAGAGAGAGAGAGAGAGAGAGGGTGAGATATGCCGGCAGGCTGGTGAAGCGGCAGCGCAAGATGTGACCCTTTTACCATATAATAATTGGGGGACTCCATTGAAGGAGTCATGCTCTAGCTGCCGTAGGCTGCTGTGCAATGAGCTGGGATTTATTCAGGGATGCATTTATGCAGATCCCCAGTGTGGCTTGTAAGCCATAGCTTATTACCATACCAAAAATACTCCGGGAGTGGAGTGAGAGTGATGCTTAAAGCATCGTGTGATAGCCAAGCTGGGTTAGCGTTGGCCATCGTGATGAGCCAAGCTGGTTTAGCGTTGACCATGGGGTGAGAGAGGTGTCAAGCATAGGAGCATTGACCCTTGTGATGAGCCAAGCTGGAGTTGACCATTGGGGGACTCCGTTGGAGGAGTCTTGCTCTAGCTGCCGTAGGCTGCTGTGCAATGAGCTGGGATTTATTCAGGGATTCATTCATGCAGAGCCCCAGTGTGGCTTGTAAGCCGTAGCTTACTACCATACCAAAAATTACTCCGGGAGTGGAGTGGGAGCGATGCTTAAAGCACCGTGTGATAGCCAAGCTGGTTGAGCGTTGACCATGGCTGGAAATAACACCGACTTATCACTTCACTAAGTTCCGCGAAGAGATATTTGAGAATTGCATAAAAAATGCATACCCAATTAAGAACGAGCGAAATACTTTTAAACACAAGTGCGTGTGTGTGTTCGCTGCACTTGGTTTATGCGGGAATGCAATATAAATGCGTGTGGGTGTTCGCTGTTCTTTGTTTATGCGGGAAATGCATAAGTCGCTTAAACATCCTGGCCCCCCTAGACGACTTGATCGTCTAGTGGACTGTATCATAAGCCGCGGGTGATCCGGCTCGAAGGACCATGTTTAGCTGAGGGAGAGCGGGAGACCAGGTTTAGAGTTGTGGTCGAGTTAGAGTAGTAGAGGAGGTAGGGATTACCTTTATGAGTGGTTATTTATCGAGCTCAATGAGCCCGTATGGTTTATAGGTGCACATCAAGGCAAGCACGCACTCCATATGCCTGCTATGCGAGAGAGAGAGAGAGAGAGAGAGAGAGAGAGAGAGGGTGAGATATGCCGGCAGGCTGGTGAAGCGGCAGCGCAAGATGTGACCCTTTTACCATATAATAATTGGGGGACTCCATTGAAGGAGTCATGCTCTAGCTGCCGTAGGCTGCTGTGCAATGAGCTGGGATTTATTCAGGGATGCATTTATGCAGATCCCCAGTGTGGCTTGTAAGCCATAGCTTATTACCATACCAAAAATACTCCGGGAGTGGAGTGAGAGTGATGCTTAAAGCATCGTGTGATAGCCAAGCTGGGTTAGCGTTGGCCATCGTGATGAGCCAAGCTGGTTTAGCGTTGACCATGGGGTGAGAGAGGTGTCAAGCATAGGAGCATTGACCCTTGTGATGAGCCAAGCTGGAGTTGACCATTGGGGGACTCCGNAGTGGAGTGAGAGTGATGCTTAAAGCATCGTGTGATAGCCAAGCTGGGTTAGCGTTGGCCATCGTGATGAGCCAAGCTGGTTTAGCGTTGACCATGGGGTGAGAGAGGTGTCAAGCATAGGAGCATTGACCCTTGTGATGAGCCAAGCTGGAGTTGACCATTGGGGGACTCCGTTGGAGGAGTCTTGCTCTAGCTGCCGTAGGCTGCTGTGCAATGAGCTGGGATTTATTCAGGGATTCATTCATGCAGAGCCCCAGTGGGGCTTGTAAGCCGTAGCTTACTACCATACCAAAAATTACTCCGGGAGTGGAGTGGGAGCGATGCTTAAAGCACCGTGTGATAGCCAAGCTGGTTGAGCGGTGACCATGGCTGGAAATGTCACCGACTTATCACTTCACTAGAATTGCATAAAAAATGCATAGCCAATTAAGAACGAGTGAATTAATTTTAAACGCAAGTGCGTGTGTTTGTTCGCTGCACTTGGAAATGCATAAGTCGCTTAAACATAGCTAAATAACCTTTTTTATAAATTTTAAACTACAGTGTAGTCAAAATATTCTTCTTCTTTCGTAGAATGTATGATTGCTTTTATTATTAACACTACAAAAAACATGACTCAAATTATAGCACAACACTTTCATTATATTTTAATCATCGTTTTGCAAAACATTTTGTTGAACAAAAACGCTTAAAATTAACGATAAAAACAAAATAAAAGTGTTGTGTTATAATTCGTAATATGTTTTTTACAGTGTGGAGAATGAAAGCAATCGCATATTCTACGAAACAAGCGCAGATATTACGAAAATAGTTTCGTTAAATATACGAATTATTTCTGTGCATTTAAAAAAAAAAATCGTAAAAAAAATAAGAAATAGCGCGAAATTCTTTAGTAAATAGTACTAAATTCTTTAGTAAATAGTACGAATGCATTCGTTAAATGTACTAAAGATCTGATGCCTTATGTTTTCGTAGTATGTACGAAAACGGTTTTGTACAATCAACGAAAACTTTCGTGGCTCAAAATGACGAAAAATTTCGTAAGATGTACGCAGGTTTTCGTTATATTTACGCAGGTTTTATTTTTAGTGTACCTTACACCCATCGGACTTAAAAATTCTTCTGTATTTCATGAATTTCATTGGAGATCCTTATGCAAAGAAATCCATATTAGTACATTCTTGTTTTTTATGTCAATAAAAAAGGCGTTTATATCAATTTTCTACCAAACGGAGCAGCTTTGATTCCACAAGTTTTTTCTTTGTTCTTATTTGTTTGAGCATTTTATACAGAGCTGGGTCGTAATGATTCCTTTAGGAAGTAAATTACTCTCAATTCCAAATTGCAAGGAATTGTAATTAGTAATCAATTCCTTCAGTCCACAGCAAAGGAATTGATTCGTTTTTCAATTCCTTACTGACAAGTAAGTTCAAAGTATTTTCTTGTTTTAAAATTGATTTTTTTCCCGATTCCTTTGAAATGAATTGAGAATGTAATACATTTTTTTTTTGAATTCAGTTGAAAGAAATTGAAAAACAAGTAATTTAGTAAAAAATTTTTTTTAAAGACAAGCTTTTATTAGTGGTTAATGCAAACAATGGACCCCTGCATCATCTAACGGTGGAGTAATTTCTTTCCATAAATACGGCGTTTCCAACATTCCAAACAACTGCTTCGCCACCTATCGGGTAATTTTTTTTTGTAGTTATTCCTTTTCATGTAGGTAATATATTCGCATTCGAAACATGGGCGTCGCCAGGATCGAATTTAGGAGGGGCGGGCGCAACATATAAAAAAACCCCAAAATTTTCATCTTTACACATTCATGTTTCTGGCATGCGGGAGACGATATGTACTTGCCGATTTGTTTAAAAAAAATTATTTGAAAAGCAGACGTCTCGGTTGCTCAGCAAACCGGTTAATCGTTTCTGCAATTATTTCATATTGATTCTCTAAAACAAATTTTCGATGTATTCTTAAAATGCATAAACATAAAGGTAAATTTTATAGGAAATTAAACTAACAATTTATTAAAACTAGTAGTAACCCCCGAAATAGGAGTGAGTACCCCCCGATACGAGTAACTACAAGTAATTACTCCATACTTTCTTCAAGTACTGAGTACTTTTTGTTCGAATTCTTCCCGCAATTACTTAGGTGGGTATCGAGTACGCGATTAAAATATTACTTGCTTTTCCAAAAACTCTGAATTTCGGTTCTGACAATATATGAATCATGCTGTTGTGGTTTTTGCACCACGTTAAGTTGGCTAATAAAGAAAGTGTCAAATCCTGCTTTCCCGTACTAGTAAATTATTGAAATTTTGCAAGATACTAACTTGTGGCTACTTTTTCGGTAAGTTTTGGTCGGAGAGTACTCGAACCGATTCTGTTTTCTTCACATGACATAAGTATTTACAATGAGTTCGATATGAGTAAGTATCGAGTACTTCTCTCCGATACATTTGTGGCATCGATACTTGTCTTCAATATTTTTAAAGAGTACAAGTATCGAGTACACGGTCGTATCGGAACAACACTATGTATTGCTAGACACCTGATGACCCAAAATAATTTTTAAGTTCTTAAAAGACATAACTCTACTCTAAGTTTCGTGCAGTGGGCCATGAGAAAACCGTCATCTTTAAGGTATAGTCCAACCTTTCACAATATCTGGCATTAGTCTTAATCTGAAACGCAATAATCATTTAAAATTTGCGCCGTTTATGGTGAAAAGCATTTAATATCACACTTTCAAACTAAAGCTTTCTTAACCCTAGAAGCCGAATCTATTTGGAAGTAACGTAAGGCCTTAACATACGCCTTAGAGGCTTATGTACTTAAAAGATAACTTGTGAGCTAAAATATACTTAGTCCTGCCTTACTTTTTAAAGAATATTGAAGTTGTGAGTTTGACTAATAATAAAGCATAGTTTTATTAATAAAAACTATAACCACATTTATTTAAAACAACAAAATAAAAAGTAAATTTTGTGCTAAAATTAAAAAAGGACCCATTCCGTATACACCTCGTAGACGTAGATTATACTTTTGGGGTTAACCCTTTCAGTACAATTTTAAATATGTATACCGGCTAATTTTGGATCGTTCATTTTAAAAATCACATACAAAAATGTGTAAAGCTTTGAGGTTTGCGGTCATTCAGGGTCCTTTTTAATGGTCAGTGATATGCTAGGTGTTTAAAAAAGAAAGGGATCTCAGCTATTTTTATTTTTTGCTTTCGTGAAATGTAGTTCAAAACTATGAATAATACCTAATAACTTTTCCGAATCTCAATTCTACGGAAATATGGTCAATATTTTTCAATAGATTATGTTACTCACTATCGACTTTTCTGCCGCCTTTTACTTTTTTGACAAACATGGTCAACTGCAACTGCAGCTTGCACTTTAGTTTGATATATAACTCAATTCTGTGGCTGCTACAGATCGGCCTAACTAATTCGTATGACTGAGCGATTATATATAGATACTAAAGGCCTGAACTACAAAACATAGCGACATGTAACACATCATGCAAGTGCCAGTTTATATCATGTCGCTTATACATGTTTGAAAGTGATATATGAAGACACTGCCGAATAAATTCAAATCAAATCATGCATCAAATTTATGCATGTCAACAAAAGGAACACATGCGACATATTCAGCATTATTATTTACATTGTATATACGGGAAGAGATTTTCCAAATTTTGCAACCTCCTACTATAGTAAAATTTATTAAACAATTATCTAATTAAAAATCACAACAGCTGAGCTAAGAAGCAATGACATGCTAAAACAATATGTTTGAGATGGAATTACATGGCATAGCAATGCATGAAATTTTTGAAAATGACATTTTAATAGACACGCTGGGAAGAAGTTAAGAAAATGTTTGAATTTATATTTTGTTACCTACTTCACCGATTTGAAATCTGAAAAACTATACCTTTCATGAGCATGAAATGGTATTATAACTTTGGTCCGATATTTGTAAGTACCAGAATAAGAAGAGATAGACTCATGAAAATGTGTACTTATGTATGTGGCCAGAACATCGAGCTGAGCCGACTTAGGCATATGGCAACCGAACTTCACTTGGGTGGCCACTGGCTGAAATGGTTTTACATATGGCAACTGCAAGCTGGCAACTGAGTTGCTATATTGGCAACTGCATTTTTGTGGTCGCTACGGTAATAATCGAAGATTGTATACCTACATATAGGGTAAACTTCAAAGTCTAGGGGGGCTCGAGCCCTCCTCCACCCTACCCCTACGTAGCGACGCCCATGATTCGAAATATGAGCCATATCGGTCCATAAATACGGGGTTTTTAGGGTGTCGAACCCTAGCGGATTAGTTCATCTTTAACATTGCATTGTCATCGGGTACTGAGCTAAGTTAAAAGTTCAAAGTCTTAGCTCATCGGGATGTTAGTTAAAAATTAATTGCAAGATTTGATTACACAAAGATGAAACATAGAAATGTTTGTAATCAAATTTTCGCTTCCAATTCCATTCCTCAAAGTAATTTAAAAAGTAATCAAAAAAATATATTCAATAATTTTTTGACTGTTGAATAGCAATCGCTTTCTTTAAATTCTTAGTTGCTTACTGCCTTGAATAAGCAACTTCTACATAAGTAGTATCACTAATTGGACTTTAAGATAGCCGAAGAGCTTAACCTGTAGCTTTTCAAATTATGGGGTAACCGTTAAATTATCCGGATCCTACCGAAAACGCGCTTCGCGGCATAAAAGACCCGTATATTTCGAAGCAGGCATAACCAGAAAAGTCTTTGATTTACTTTGCAAGAAAATAGATACAATAATTTTAGGCCAATGTGTGGTTTTGATTTTAATCTTTGACCACAATTAAAACTCCAAATTTCACATTCGTGAACTTCAGTTTCTCAATTACTTTTACAATTCCTTTGAGTAATTGAAAAAAAGACCAAAAATACTCTTGCAATACTGGTATAGGATTCTTGAAAACCAATTTTTTTTCATCGGAAAACTATGTTTCTCTTCAGAAGATTTCCAATACTAATACCCAATTTTTTATTTACCGACTTCCAAAAAAGGAGGAGGTTATCAGTTCGTCGGAATATTTTTTTAATTTTTTTTTTATTTTTTTTATGTATGTTACCGCATAACTTTGGACCACGTCAACCGATTTCGATAATTCTTTTTGCATCGGAAAGGTAGTGTCTCAGAGGTGGTCCCATACTAATCTGGTTAAGATACGATCAGCGGATCATGAGATATATATATATATATATATATTTTTTATATGAGAGTTGAAGTCGGTTTTTTTTTTGCTAAAAATTACTTGTTTTATATTACATGTAGTACTCACGATTTATTGTGGGTCCCCCATTGCATTTTTTTGTGATTTTTGCGAAAATAGTTAGTAATGAAAACTGGCTAAATAAAAAATTTATGATTATTTCTTACTGGAAGTCTCCTGAAAATTAACAGAGTTTTCCGATCGATAAATATTGATTTTCAAGAATTCTATACCATTTCTACGAAAAAGTTTTTTTCCAAATATAAAATATATGGAAAACTTTGAGCGCTTTGAGCGATCTCTAAATATTTTATGATTTCAAAATAAAACCACAGGGGTATATTTTTTTGGCATAGAACAAACCTATGGGATGAGACCACCCTAATGTACATATACATGTGTACATTAGGGCACCCATCGAAAATGCTTTTTTTTTTGGAAATTTCAAGAACCTGCCCCCTAATTTTATTCGTTTTTATTAGAAATATTATAGACTATTTTTATAGATTTTTTAAAGGTCATTTAGAGGTCGCGACCTGTCGCCCCTACTTCCCCTAAAAAATAGCTAGCCTTGAGTTTTTTGAAATAACCGTTACCTTGGTGGAGCCCGTGGTTTTTTTCCGATTTCAAAAGATATTGAAGACGGAACTGGAGGAGGCTAAGCACAATGTGTATACCAAATTTGATTGTGATCGGTCAAGTAGTTTTTGGAATACACATGTATCGTATAAGTGGGCGGTGTCACCCCCATTTTCCTAAAATTTTTGGAAAAACCAACTTTTTGCAAAAGAGCGATTGTATATAGCAATTTTGAATAACTATTGATGAATTCCTTAGCCACACTGCTCAAAAAATCTGAAAGTCCGGTACATAAGATATATAAATTCAAGGCCGTATTTAAGAAAGGTCGCCTAACTTTGACAATTTTTATGTGATTGTAATAAATGAGCTATCAGTTTATTTAGAAATAGATTTAAATTAAAACAGTACAAAATATTTTGAAATGTGAAAATTATCGATGGTCAAAATTAAAAAAATAAGAGAAATATGGGTTTTTTATTTTACCCCATAAAAAATTCCAACAAGCCAAGTTCGACAATAGATTATTATATACATTTTAAAGGCCTATCAGGCATGTTCTGAAAATCGCGCGATTTAAAATCGGATCCGAAATGGCAATTCGCACGATTTCATTTTGGGTGTTCTGTAATTCGTTCGATTTTATTTAAGTTCGAACTTAACTTCGAAACAGCTGATTTCCCGTTGGCAATTAAACAAACCAAATGACAAAAGCGTTCGTTGGCATAAAATACAAAATAATTTGAAAGCAAATGGATTTCATTAAATAAGTACAATGTTTTTATGGCTGCTTAAGTGTTGAGCGAACGGGAGCGACATTACCAAAATAGAATCGATAGACGGTATTTAAGAGACAACTCTAATCCCCTCAGTACACCGGATTCTACGTAAGTTTTGCTTAAACGGTTATACTCATTGTACTCATAAGTTTTTTATTTACTTTAGATTCGTTTCCACCTATCGCTTAAACAAATATGCTTTTTTAGAAGTACTCAATGAAGTAACAACTTTCGTCAAAGAAACGTCCATACCAATTATACTAAAATTGGCAGCAAGCCTTAGATTTCGCAGAAGGTTCGTATCAACGTTCAGTCGGAAAGGATGCCGATATTGCTTTGGGTAGAAGCACAGTATCAAAAATATTATCCGAAATGGTTAATGTATTGGAAAATGTTTTGTGTCCTAAGTGGATTAAGCTGAAAATGTCTGAAGAGGATTCCAGAAAAACGAAATTTAATTTTGTGCATAAATTTGGGATTCCAGGAGTAATAGGTGTATTGGTGGAACCCATGTTGCTCTGGTAAAGCCTTATGAGAACGAACATCTTTTTTTTTAACAGAAAAGGTTTCTTCAGCATAAATGCAATGATTGTAAGAATGAATTCAAATTGTGTTTGTAAATTTTTTAAGTCTACTTTTTTATATTACATATTTGTGATTCTGATATGACAATACGAGCGGTAGATGCAACTCGGCCTGGCGCAAGCCATGATGCTTTCGTATTTAGCATGAGCAGTGCAAAACAATATTACCTCTCGCCGTATTATGCTGGTAACCGAGGGTCTTTGCTACTGGGAGATTCTGGATTTGGCTTAGAACCATTTTTATTGACTCCATATAGAAACCCCGATCCAGAATCACCAGAACACAGATTCAACCAGCAACATGCAAAAGCACGTAACATCGTAGAGCGAGTTATAGGAGTTCTAAAAAGTCGGTTTCGTTGTTTGAAAACTACCTTACCATATACGCCAAAGGAAGCAGTGAAGATAATAAATGTGTGTTGCGCACTACATAATATATGTAGGCGTAATCAAATAGATGATATTGAACCGGAATATTAGAAACCGATTCTAATGATGAGGAAATACATAGCTGAAAATGAGGAAAGCAGTACTTTGAATAGTGTTGGTCGAAATTTAAGAGACTCTATTAGAAATTTAATATTATGAAACATAAAATTTATTCATTTTAAAATTAAATACATAAAAGTTGTATATCGACACCTGAGGTGGAGGATCGACCTATCTCGGCAGCCAGTTCGAAAACGCCCTATCCCAGAAAACTTTTCAAGAACGCCCCACTTCAGAATTTGATTAAAGAACTCCCTATTTCAGAATTTTATTGAAAAACACCTTATCTCAGAATTTGGTCGAAGAACGCCCTACCTCAAAATTCGGTTCAAAAACACCCTATCTCAGCTGAAAATATATTGAAAATGTGTTGAGATCGGGCGTTTTTGAACCGAATTCTGAGATAGGGCGTTCTTCAAAAAAATTCTTATAGGGAGTGTTTCAATAAAAGTCTGAAATAGTGCGTTCTTCAATCATTTTATGAAGTAGGGCGTTCTTGAAAATTTTTCTGAGATAGGGCGTTTTCGAACTGGCTACCGAGATAGGTCGATCTTCCACTCAGGTGTCGATATGGAGTTTGTATTCATTTTGACGACTCTATCTCAAGCATTTTCATTTTTATTTGCACTTTTTCATGTTGCAACTGCTCCATTCTGATGTGATATCTTCTTTTTTCCTCCAAACTTTGCGCTTTCAACCGATTTTGCTCTGCCAACAACTCGTTTTGCTTTTCAATAGCACGACGAAGTCGTCGAATATCGTCCCTTTCCCCTTCATGCGCTTTTACAATTTTTTGGTGGCTTTTGCAAACGTCATCCAACGTGGTTGAAATTCTTTCCATGCAAGAGGCTTGTGTTGTCATGCATGTCTGGAGGCAGTCTTGTGTTTCGGAGGCGCGTGGCCTTTTTGCTGCTCTCGGGGTAGCCACGGCTTCCCTACTTGTTTGCGGAGTTCTTCCTCCGACTCACTGGCGATGCAGCTTTCTTCGGCTCCAAAACTCCTGGAATGATTAATGCCCTCCACAGCCGCGAAAATTCCGCAAGTTCTGGCAACACATTCTTCATTGGGCGTTAATACATGTTTATTAAAGGGGCCACTCATAAAAGGGGTTGTCCTCGATTCCAAATTGTTATGGGCAACCTTTTTACGGAAGCATCCCTTCCAGTCAGACCATATCTAGAAAAATCAGCTCAAAATACAATAATTTTAATACTTGATTAAATATAACTTGTTTTTTTCCATCAATTAACGTCCTTCTGGGGAGGCCCTTCTGCATTCAGCAATGTGGTCAGTTCCTTCCACTTTTCTTCAACAGCAACTCTGTCGCCCTTCGAAAAATTATTTGCCAGATCTGGATGAGATTCCATGAATTGATTTAAAATTAGCTCTTGCTTGGAGTTTTTGTGTTTTCCCCTAAAAGTTTTTAAATAACAACTTAAATTTACACATAAGCAGCTAATTTGAGTAAGGACTTACATTGTTATAAATATTATTTCAACAAAACGTTTATTAGACTTCCAAACCGCTATCATTTAAGTTGACGAATATAAAACGGGAAAATTGTAACGATTTCGATTTCCAGAACAGGGTGACAAAACGATTTGCTCATGTTCGAAAAAAATGAAAACGGTACGATTTACAGGACATGTCTTAGAAAACGGAAAATCCGAAAATATCACCCGAAAACGATTTGCAGAACATGCCTGTATATATCCTCTTCTTAGATCATAAAATAGTCACTCAAAAACTCAAAATCTACGAAATCGTATTTTCTGACCTAAATCAACAGGTCGTGACCTCTAAATGACCTTTAAAAAATCTATAAAAACAGGCAATAATATTTCTCATAAAAACGAACAAAATTAAGGGGTAGGGTCTTGAAATCTCCAAAAAAAAAAGGCATTTTCGATGGGCACCCCAATGTACATAAGGTATCAGCTGACTATCTCTGTTTGTTTTCACTAGGCATTTTTGTGACTTTCGCTTACTGAATACCCAAATCATCTGAAGTCACAAAAAGAGTCACTAATTTATAGTCGGCAATTTAGTCGTGTGGAATGAGAATGACCTAGTCTTTCATAAATTGCATAATCATAACTTTAGTTATAATAAATTTTTTAAGCATAAGCATCGTGCATTATAAAGTGCCAATAATACTGTTTTATTGCAACGGGCTCAATCGAGCATAATTTAGAAATTCTATTGATGCCATCTTTCAGAATGCCTCCGCTCTAAGCCATAGCACGAAAACTGTAAGCTATGTTTAGAGAATAATTGCTTATGTATCCTTAAGTTTGCGTTTTAAAATTAAAAGGTAATAATTTTTACTGTGCTCGCTAGTGTAAAAAATTTTTCTGTCTCTTGAAATTAAATGAATGAACCGTTTGGCAAATTCCCCCGACTTAAGCCCCATTTGGTGTAGGAAATTTACTCGGCTAAGTACAAGCCGATGAGTAATATGGCATTGAAAAATCTTCTGGAAGTTTGATCGGAGATTGAATTAAGGACGAAATTTTGAAAAATCTTGTTTCGTCAATTTGTTACCGAATACAAGAAATTACTTATAATTACGCCTTATAAGTGCTACCAGTTTCTTAGCTATAAATTCAGTTTATGATATTAACTATAAAAGCCCTTAAAATTTCACGTGTGGGATATTTTACTCCAGAATCAAGTGTTAATTATAACTATGTCGTCGGAACACTTACAACAGCTTACTTAAGTATAAAATTCTCTTAAAAAATACCATACAATTTCTTAGTTCGTGAATAAATGTGACTGGTGGGACACTGAAAAGAACTCTATTTTACCTTTATGCACTCAAAGATGAAATTTAACCAAAACACTTAATTTTCAGGAAAGCTGTTTTTGTGTTGTAAAATATGAACTATATGCTTTCGTTTTCAACAAAAATTATGCTGTTATAATCTCCACAGAAATATTATAAAATATTTAAAGTTGTAACTCGTGGGACAGGTCCTTGTGACTAGTGTAAAGTTATCATGTATGAAGTAAAAGTTGCCATAAACAAAAATTACATCTTTTAGCTTTTTTACGATTTTTCAACTCATTAATGAAACGTAGTCATTAAAAGAGGTTACTACTGAAATATAGAAAATTAGGGAATTTCAAAATTTATATAAAAAATAGTAAACGGATTTTAAAATATTATATATTTAAAAATTAAACTTATTTCATATATGTATATAAAAAATAAACATTAATATGAAATAAATTTAACGAAATAATGGCCTAATATATGTACATACATATGTATAAATATGCATGGTAAATTTCACAAATCAGTGGGGCTATTTTCAAACAAGTTAGCAACAAATATCGTATCGCTATCTCAACCTTGCACCATTCAACACATACGTCGCACATAGGGGTATTTGAACGATTTAGGCGGCCAAAAACCAATTTGACAAAATTTTGAAGGAAACTTAAAAAATTAGTCACATTCAATAAAGAATATTCCAAATAACATTTCCCAGTCCCCCTCACTTTTCTAAATGGTACAGCGAACGCTCACCGTCGACCGGAAACGCTGCATATAAATAAATTTTCGCTAAGTTAATATTTTAATCTATGCATTGTATTCTTAAAAAGTAGTGATGGATCCGCATACAGAAGGTAATAATGGATTTAAGTGTTAAATTTTTTTTTATCATTTTATTACGCAAAAGTTGAAATTAAATGTAACGAAAATAACGGTTTTCAACGAGTGTGTTTTTTTTTTTTTTGAATATTATGGAATTTGTTGTATCCCCGGGAGAG
The DNA here is from genome assembly GCF_001687245.7 of Rhagoletis zephyria. Lineage (NCBI taxonomy): Eukaryota > Metazoa > Arthropoda > Insecta > Diptera > Tephritidae > Rhagoletis > Rhagoletis zephyria. The sequence goes on from NW_016157288.1 coordinate 150,086, forward strand.
ATCGCGTTATTATTCTTTGTTCAATTGAAAGCTTGGAAATTTGGCTAATGTAGTGTGAAAAGATAGCCCGCAGAAAATTTCAGATAAGTGGTAATTATTTATGTACTTAGAAAATGTATTAACGAAAAGTGTAAAAACGCAAGTAGTTTATAGTTACACTACTTTGGATCTATTTTAACAATAAAATTAAACTCTTTAGATGAATTTGAGGTGGCTGAACCAGAATATGAACCCAATTAAATAAAAAAAATTGTTTTCGAGATATGAGCAAAAGTCGCGTTTTCTAGGACCTTTCGGTCCTGTTGCTGGAAATCTGCGGGAATGTAAGGCTTACCCAACTATGTTATGTATTTCGGAATAAACATTTGCTTTCCTTTACATTGATGTTATATAAGTGATGATTAAAGTAATAGTTTTGGGTATACAAGCGTTTAAATTTAGATAAATGTCAATTTAGATAAATCTACGATATTTAAGTAAATATTGTATCCAAGTTGTTGAAAATTGGTATGCGAAGTAAAATCTTGAAACAAATTAGGATCATTATGAAGTTTTTGGAAAATGGCAATGGCCCCACCCACTTAGGATGAAACACTGTATCTCAGTATCCGCTTCACCAATCCGTACCAAACTCGGTATGAGCCTTGTTTAGGCTATTATCTCTGTAAAATACCTAACATATCTACTAAAAATCTTTGAAATAGGGCGATAACCACGCCCACTTTCCTAATGACGGTAATTTACATAAACGCGAAAACTGCGCTAAATCAATAAATACTCAAGCTAATTCACTCAAAATCGATTTTTGGAATAACCTCTTGTCATTAAATTAGATTATTATAATCTTTTGGATAACGGGCGTGGCGCCGCCCACTTATGACCACAAATGTGTATCTCGGTAACCGATTTATCAATTTGTACCAAGCTCGGTACACTTAATAACCTTGGTATGGAAAAGCAATACGTTGAAAATATTTCAGTAATTGAGGACGCTAATTTACTCCAAGTTAATATTTACAAGATTCTCTTAACAATAAATAAGACTGTTATATTACTGTTATTATTACAAAAATGTAGTTACATATATTACATTTTCTTACCTATACTGTGATAGTACATATTTGAATTATCTAATTCTCTAAATTAAAACTGAATTTGGTTTCTTAAAACGGTGGCAACCCTGGGAGGTTTCTTAAAGATAAAGTCTTTTCAAAGCTATTTCCATTGATACCCATATTGCAGCAATTCATTTAACCAATTGAACAAAAATGTTTAACAGGTGGCAACTCTGTTAATGTTTTAACATAGATATAAACCTTCTCCTCGCCGAGACGAGCGTGTTCCTACAATCAGACCACGGCAACATGAAGTCTATCGATGTCAAACGTTAAGCAACTTTATTTTCATTGTTTTGATGGAAGAATTGGACGTCCTCCCCTTATATATATTTGATTTTAAACATTTACAATTCTATATGTCAAAACACGTGTTTTCTAAACATTTCCAGTTGAAATATCCATAAAAATAATTTTGGCCGCATAAATCGGCCAAATACCCCTATGTGCGTCGGCCACTTGCGATAGCGATCCGAAAATTATTGCTAACACGTTTGAGAATAGCCCCACTGGGCGTAGTAGGAACACAAATATGCAAAATTTTAATTGTTAAGGTGTACTGAACTCATGTTTCTTTTAAAAATTTCATTCTCTTTCTACCAAATACAGTTTCTTGGAAAATTCAACTATTTGCAATACTCGTTTACATTGACATGTAAAAGTGCTCGCCACTATTATTTTGATCACAGATGTAAATAAATGAACGCAAATACTCGTACACACATACATATGTATTTGCTGTGTGGATATGACTCTAATATATCGCATGGTCCATGGCATTGAACGTTTTAAGCGATTTTAAATAACCTCATCAAATTTGTTTTGATGTTCAACGTGACAACAGTTTTTTGAGTCACTTTGTTTTTATGCACGCACGAACGCAAAAAAAATTGTGAACAACTAGAATTCGTATAATGGAACATGAGGCTTGATGCTTTCCAATTTAAAAGCCGAATTTCATGCCAATTTACATATGTATGCAGATAGGTTGCAGGAATGAAATTTTACAGCCCCATATGGTGTCTTGAATCCCTTTACAAAAAAGAAGCCGAACTTGTGGACAAAACTAATAGCTCCGTTAGTCAACGACGTAGCGTAAACGTAGGTTGATATCAAATTTACTGTTGATAGAGAGAGAGAAAAGCAACGGCAACGTCACCGCCATGCGGTGGTGAGTTTTCGTTAATACGCGAATCCCATAAGATAGATCGTGTCTGCGTCAACCTACGTCTACGCTACGTCGTTGACTGTTTGCGCTTTAAATGAGCTAAGTATGTTATGTCGCCTGCCTAATAGGCAAGAGCAGCTCGCTTCCGTATGAGCAGAAGGAACTCAAACGCATCGCACACATATGCATGTATGTACCAGGGTTGTTGCGAATATTGGCATTCGCATTCGCAACCGCGGAGCTTCCGCATTAATTTTAACATTCACATTCGCTTTCGCATTCGCAATAATCAATGCGGAGCTTTTGTGAATGCGAATGTTGTGCAAGTGCACCGATAAAACGTACATATATCCGGCAAACAAAATGACAATTTGTAGCCAATATTTTTTGCATTTGGTCGTGGGAGTATTTCTGTAACAAAACTGGTCAACTCTGATAAGAATGTCTTTTAACATATCGGCCCGTAGTTATAGACAAGTTAGAGGCAGGTTTTAACATTTAAAGCTGTATATTAAGATAAATACTCTTTTAACACTGTCATAGTCAACTTAAAAGACCTTTTAACTTTAAAACGGCGTTTTAAATTTATTTTTATTTAAATTAAAAATACTCAGATCGATAACAAAATCGATAAAAATATCGATAACAAAATCTATAAAAATATATAATAATCGATATTCCCGAGAATACCGAAATAGTTCCCAGGTTGAGTCTGTGACTGTATCTATATCATTTTCTTTATAATTACCTTTATTTTAATCTTTCTTCCTTTATCTTCATCTTTACTCATCCTCACCTTTTTCTTAATATTTATATTTATCACTTTATGTTTATAATTTTCTACATCTACATATTCCCCTTCACCTTTTCCCTTATATTAGTAAAATGTTTAAATTTACCTTGATCTTAATTTTTGCATTTATCTTTACGCATCTTTGATANAAGCAACGGCAACGTCACCGCCATGCGGTGGTGAGTTTTCGTTAATACGCGAATCCCATAAGATAGATCGTGTCTGCGTCAACCTACGTCTACGCTACGTCGTTGACTGTTTGCGCTTTAAATGAGCTAAGTATGTTATGTCGCCTGCCTAATAGGCAAGAGCAGCTCGCTTCCGTATGAGCAGAAGGAACTCAAACGCATCGCACACATATGCATGTATGTACCAGGGTTGTTGCGAATATTGGCATTCGCATTCGCAACCGCGGAGCTTCCGCATTAATTTTAACATTCACATTCGCTTTCGCATTCGCAATAATCAATGCGGAGCTTTTGTGAATGCGAATGTTGTGCAAGTGCACCGATAAAACGTACATATATCCGGCAAACAAAATGACAATTTGTAGCCAATATTTTTTGCATTTGGTCGTGGGAGTATTTCTGTAACAAAACTGGTCAACTCTGATAAGAATGTCTTTTAACATATCGGCCCGTAGTTATAGACAAGTTAGAGGCAGGTTTTAACATTTAAAGCTGTATATTAAGATAAATACTCTTTTAACACTGTCATAGTCAACTTAAAAGACCTTTTAACTTTAAAACGGCGTTTTAAATTTATTTTTATTTAAATTAAAAATACTCAGATCGATAACAAAATCGATAAAAATATCGATAACAAAATCTATAAAAATATATAATAATCGATATTCCCGAGAATACCGAAATAGTTCCCAGGTTGAGTCTGTGACTGTATCTATATCATTTTCTTTATAATTACCTTTATTTTAATCTTTCTTCCTTTATCTTCATCTTTACTCATCCTCACCTTTTTCTTAATATTTATATTTATCACTTTATGTTTATAATTTTCTACATCTACATATTCCCCTTCACCTTTTCCCTTATATTAGTAAAATGTTTAAATTTACCTTGATCTTAATTTTTGCATTTATCTTTACGCATCTTTGATATTGTTTTTATTTTTACCTTTGCCTTTATCCTTTTCTTTATCAATATAATAAAATATCTTATTTTCGGTGTATCATATTATGAATGTGCACGCTCTCTTCTTTGTCATAAATGTTCGCACACGTATGTGTACACGTATATGTCATGTAAAGAAATGCCTAACTCTTTGCTTCCACTTATGTACGTCACTTATATTTTTCAGTCTTTCAATAACCCACAAATTAAGACACTTAAAAATAAAAGTCCCTGCCAAAGTGTCTTTGCCTAAGCGAAATTTAAGCAGTTGCTAAATAATCCACAACGGAAAACTCAAAGATCGCACAGAGTGATTTGCCACGGTGAGAAACACTCTTTGCTTGAGAGATGAGTGTTTGTGTCAGTGGTAAACACCATACGAGACACTTGGTGACGGGTATTTTCGATCTCTGATCCTACCAAAAGCTGTGCAGTTTCGAAAACAGCGTTCGGTAGGGCCTTTGTGAATTAAGGTAACGATATATTGGTTTCAATCATTTCAAATAGAGCTCTTTGAGGAATTTATTTTTAGCAAAAATTTTAAAAACTGTAATTTTCTATACTTGTCGGGCAATATTTTTTTCTGTGGTAAAACTTCCCCCTATGTCTCCCTTCTTTGCTATTTAAAGTCAAAGAGTAAGCTCCTTCAATTGGGATTTTCAGCAGAAATGGTCAACGTCTGGCTATAAAGAGAAAAGGCTATAGGTCTGACCTTTAATTGGGTATGAATTACGTAACTATCTGAAACCCTCATCATCCATGATTCCAATAATTCAAATGCTTATAAAAAACGGGGTGCTTAAAAAAAAATAACAATATTCTGATCCGATTCGGCTGGCATTCACGACTTTGAAAACAGAATTTTGTTAAAAATTCTAATATATGCAAAATAATAATTTATTTTCCATATCCACCTATTTAGCTCGCTATGGGCACAAATTTTTCAAACCAGTCGCAGGAGAAAGTATTAAAAATCAATTACAAGAACTAAGTTCAAAAAAACGCTGATAACAGTACAGGTTCCCCAAATTCTGAAACAGCCAAAGGAATGAGAATGAAATTATATATGAAACTTATACTTCTAAAGATATATCACCAGAATATACTGAAAATTCGCTTCAGATAGTACGCTCTTTAAAATATGTTTATGCAAGTGTTATGTATGTAATAAATAAATAAACTTTTTAACGTTTCATAAATTGCACTTTATTTATATAAAACTAACAAAGAACTCAAACATTTTTTACCGACTTCAAAAAAAGGGGAGGTTATCAATTCGTCGGAATATTTTTTCTTTTTTTATGTCAACCGATTTCAATAATTCTTTGGGGTTTGAACCCCAAAACCCACCCCTTGTGTGCGCTAATGGAATGAAGAATTCTTTTTAAAAAGCTTTAGAAAAACCTGGCTTATAATCGCTGTTTAAACAACGATCTAGATTCTTCAAGTGAAGACGAAAGTCAGGAGGATCCATCCGACATGCAGCCCCGATGCAATTCGCGCACATGTGCACAAGGGTATTATAATTTTGTTCACATAACGGTTGCTTTCAACAGTCAAAACGAATCGAGATAGATATAGACAAATGTATACATAAATGATCAGAATGAAAAGAGAAGTCGATTAAGCGGTGACTGTCTGTCTGTCCGTCCGTCCGTCCGTCTACACGATAACTCAAGCAAAAATTGAGATATCTCAACGAAATTTGGTAAGTAGGTTGCCCTTTACCCAAGGTACGTTGATATTGAAAATCGGACTGTAACCACGCCCACTTCCCATATAACGATATTTTCGAAAAATGCAAAAACCACGATAATTCAGTAAATATTCAATCGAAACTTTTGAAAATTAGTATGTTAAGTGGAATTATGGTAAAAATTAATATTGTTATACAATTTTTGCAAAATAGGCGTGACCCCGCCCACTTATGATGAAATGCTGTATCTCTGTAGCCGCTTCACCAATCCCTACCAAACTCAGACCGAGCCTTGCTGCGCCCAACTAAGAAATCTGTTGAAAATATTTAAAATCGGATAATAACCACGCCCACCTCCCATATACCGTAATTTACCGAAACACGAAAACTCCGATAAATCAGTAGTTATTGAAGCTAATTCACTCAAAATCAGGGACGTGAACCGGTTTTGAACCGAACCGGTTTTGAACCGGAAAATCGCTTTTTTCTATTAAATAACTGAACCATTAACCGAACCGAAATTTTCCACAAATGTTTGATCCCAACCGAAAACCGAACCACTTTCCATAAAGGTTTAAAGGTTCGTTTCAACCAAGTTTTAATAGATAAATGTACCCACTTTTTTCTTTTTGTTAAACATGGTAATACCTACCATGTGACAGAAAGACAGAAGAAATACGTTTATGATACAATTTTGGAAAACGGGCGTGGCACCGCCCACTTATGATCACATATATGTATCTCGGTATCCGGTCTACCAATTTATACCAAACTCGGTATGGCTATTATGCTTGCCAAGTAAAAGCAAAACGTTGAAAATTATTGAAATCAGACTAAAATTGAGGCCGCTTTTCATATAACGGCAAATTTCAGAAATGCTTGAAACTTCAATATTTCGAAATTTAAGGACGCTAAATTACTCAAAATTGATGATTGATTACCATGTTGCGGTGGCTTTCGGAAAGGTGAAAATCATATATTTAATACTTGCGCCGGGTACTTAATGTTCGGCTCCGCCCGAACTTAAAATTTATTACTTGTTTGTTTTTCGAATTGTTGAACCGAACCGAAACCCCGGTTCAAAGACCAAAACAACCGCTTTGACGAACCAATCCAAAAGTGCAAAAACGGTTAGAACCGCTGAACAGAGCCGACAAAATTTTTCATCCGGTTCACGTCCCTGCTCAAAATCAACGATTACAATAATCACTTAGCAGAAAATTTGATTATTATAAATTTTTGGACAATGGGCGTGGCTCCGCCCACTTATGACCACAAATATGTATCTCGGTAATTGGTACACCTTATCATCTTGGTACGGAAAAGCAATTTGTTGAAAATTATTCAAATCGGACTAAAATTACACCCCCTTCCCGTATAACGGTAAATTTCGAAAATACGAAAACTCCGACATTTCAAATACTGAGGACACTATAAATTAGTTAATACTTGCAACAGTCTCTTAACAATAAACAAGACTGTTATAGACATTTAGGAATTGGGCGTGGCACCGCCCACTTTATAACAACAAAGCTCGATCTCGGTAACCGCTTTATCGATTTCTACCAAACTTGATTCAATGATTTCATTAAGTCAGTATGTTATAGAAAACGTTTGAAATCGGGGGAAAACACCCCTGCTTATCATGCAAAGGTAGTTGAGAGAAAGTTGAAGCGACGATATTTGATAACTGCGCCGGGTATATACAATTCGGTTTCGCCCGAATTTATACTTCTTTACTTGTTATTACCTATAATGTTCCAATTTTTACATTCAAGTACTAAATAAAATAAACATTTTTAAAAATTATTAACTTTTCCTTTTTTTTATTTACCTAAGTAACTTAATCTACTTCCTAATTGTTTATTAACAATACTTGACATCCGCATTCGTATCCGCATCCGCGGAGGTTAGCTGCTAGACATCCGTCTAAAATTCCACATTCGCAACATCCCTAGTATGTACATAATCTGCAGTGAAACCCCAAACTAGTCAGAAAAAAATACTAGTTTACAACTAGAATTTTTTGTCAGAAAACGTTTTTCTGGATTACCGTTTAATGATTAAATACCAATATTAGCACCTTTTTAATGATTAATAACACTATGCGACAGTCAAAATCGGCATGAGATGAAACCAACGGGAAATGTTATATCGGTCAAAAACAAGTTATNAAGTTATACGTGTCCCGGCGTTTCGCTGGGTCACGTCTAGGAATCGAGATATATCGATTTGAAGTTAGTAACTATCATATAGGGGAATATTCTTGTCAAAATGAGATACCTTCACTTAATTGTGAATAAAAGCGAAACGCGTCTATCGATTTTCATGATCTATGTCTCATTTTGCTTAAAGGTTATGTGACTTTGCGTGAAAGTAATACGACTTGCCTTTTTTTCCGTTTTGGATTTTTTATGAATTAAAAAATAAAAAATTTTAATTTTTAGGCAAAAATAATTGTTTTTTTCTTCATACATTTATTTTTACCGGAAAAACTGTTGATTATATAGAAAAACGTTATATGAGATTAAAGGAATTGTAATTTTTAATTTTTTTAAATTTGTTTGAGCAAAATCGGACTAGTGGTTCTCGAGTTATGTCAAAAAAATACCACCAAAGGTGACAATTTCCCCTATATGATAGTTACTAACTTCAAATCGATATATCTTGATTCGTAGACGTGACCCAGCGAAACGCCGGGACACGTATAACTTCTTTTTTACCGATATAACTTTCCCCGGTAGTTTGAACCCTTCCCTATCACTGACCCCTACCATTTGTCTCACAGTGTAATTGATTAAAAATTTTTAATTAACTCATTAATTTTAACTACATGATTATTTTTGATCATTTTCAATTATTTTTTACTTTTTTAAATTACACGATTAATATAATTATTTGATTAATTTCAATTATCAATCGATAAACCAAACTATAGACAAAAATTAAGAATATGTATTTAATCACTGCATTAATTATTTATTTATTTTATTCTTATCCAAATCTGAAATCTTATGCGTTAATTATTACTTTTATAAAATTTTAAAAAGAAAGGACTGAAATGTGCAGTTAATGAATTTAATTTAATTTAATGAAAAGATTTATTTTTATTTAAGTTCACTCGAAAATGAACTAAAGTATGTTTTTTATTATTAACTAAAATGATTTTTTTTTCATATTTAATGTTATTAAAAAAGATGAAAAATATAGTATTTACTGTACCTGAAAGCCTTTACTTTTAATAACATTTAATGAAAAATGCATTTAAATTTATGTTCGAAAGTTTGAAATATTTATGTATTAATTTATCCTTTTAATTAATACTGAACAAATTTAACAGTAATTAGGGACAAATGTAAGGCTGCTAAATAAAAATGTGTAATATGTTAAAGTGTACTTAATCTAACGTTTTTTATTGCATATTCATGAATTCATTTTATTTTTTGATTCCCAAAGTAGTGGTTTCGGTCCATAATTGGACTAGTATTTTTCTGTCTATTTTGAACTAATATGAGGCTGCTATATTTCTGACCGAAATCTGACAATTGCCATCTCGTAGGACATCGCCATGTTAAAAATACCAGTTGATTGCATGGAAAAAAGATAGTTGGCTGACTAGTTGGGCATGCGGTTCATAATAGTTGTGAGGTAGTTTACAACTGCTACATTTGACTACAGGGTATATATGTATGTACAATATATGTACTCATATGTGCAGGGCCGTCGAGAGAAAACTCCCCAGCCAGCAGAAAATCCGAAAACCGATCCGAAAAAGGACAAAAAAGTGGATGACGTGCGGATTTTTGTCCGTTTACTGATTCCATTTCCGGATACTTTGACGACCCGTTTTCCCACTAAAGTGTGCGGCAAAAACGTATGTAGAGACAACTACCGAAAATTGTTTATGAAACGGATACGTTTTCGGCTGTTTTTTCTGTAATTTGTCTGATTGAATTTTTCGTTCAATACGCTTTCCTTTTGCACTTCACAGAACTCTTTAATGGTTCAAGAGAAATAAAATAAAATTAGGAAGCGGCTCACGGAATTCGAACTCGGCACATTCTGGAAGCTAACAAATAGCGGTACCCTCCTCTGCACGCTCAGCCACTGCCGATTACGCATGCATGCTTTCAAAAGTTTAGCTTGAGCAAATAAAATACAATCATTGCTTTCAAATGACATAATCTTTTTCGAACGTTTCGAACGTATTCCGGATACGAAAATTGATGATAACTATAGGAGTTTTTTGTATGCGTTTTCGGATACAGAAAATTGAACTAAACTGCACTGTCGGCAAAATTTACGTTTCTTTGCTGGCTGGGTAGGGCCCCGGACTGAAAAATCACGGGCCCCTCCCTATACATAATAAAAATAATAATAGATTGGCGCTTACACATATGTTAGTGTTTTGCCGAGCTTCTCCCCTATACATACGGTGACCATCCGTCCTGTATTATACGGGACAGTCCTCTTTTTTGACCCATTGTCCTGGTAATTTATTTATTTTATACGGGACGCCAAATGTTCTATATTTTTTTTAATGTCCTGTATTTGTCCCGTATTCGGTGTTCCGACGCCTTAACAGCTCATTAAAATGGCATGCCTATGAACGAGTTTTAAGTGATGTTGGTATATGATCGTAATTTTCTTTATAAAAAGTTATTATTTTCTAATCTGAATGCCTGTGATTCGAATCGAGGAAGACATACAGGGGCCACTACATGAAATTAGGCCTAGATATTGTAGTAAGTTTTGGCTATTTTCCTTAGTTTATTATTTATTTTATGAAAGTAAAGCTCTTTTCCTAACAAACACGATATAATACTAAATTTCCAACTTAGTGCAAAGACTATAAAAATCAATTCTGCAATGTTTCGACAAAATTTCAAATTTTTTAATTAGAATCTGTAGAAAAAATTTGGTTTGCAATCTTGTAACTCATTATTTTGTATGAAAAAAATGCGTAACACCCTCAACAAAAAAAAATTTCATTAAAAATGTTATAACTTTTGACCCGTTAAAAAAAGTTATGAAAAAGAGATAAACGTTTTTTCTATGCATATTTTTATAGGGCTTTAAATTATTTAAAAAATTACCCTGAAATTGGTTG
>NW_016157288.1:162729-187211 GCF_001687245.7 Rhagoletis zephyria
TAATTGCCAAAAATTAGTGGTAAGGCTTACCGACTCTTAGAGACGATTAAAAGTATTAAATATGTTAATGATATTGCTGAACGAGGTATAGCATTGGTACAAAATTATAATCGAACTTTGAGGAAAGACGAAGAACGAAAGCAATTTCTTTTGCAAGTAATTCAATTGCCTTTAACTTATTTAACAAGTAATTTTTAAGCAAAGAACACAACCGACTTCAATTCTCATATAAAAATTCAGGAGTACCGTTAATTTTTTCATGATCCAATATCGGATCTAAACCAAATCAGTATGGGACTACCTTAAGCGGTAACACACAAAAATTAAATATTCCCACGAATTGAGAACCTTCTCCTTTTTTTGAAGTCGGTTAAAAATAAATAGTCAAAACTTGTTAATATGTGGCGGTCTTATAATTATGCAACGCAGTGTACCATTAACTTGTTGGACTTGTGTTTAGAGAAACTTTGAATTGTTAATTTATTCGTTATTTATGTGTTAAAATAAATTTAAAAAAAATTTTGTGTTTTAAATGTGGAGAAATTGTCCTCCTGGAATGTTAAAAAATTCTGGTCACCTTACTATAACGAAGGAGCAATTACATTGTAAACAAGTAACTTTTAAGCAAAAAAACAAAACCGACTTCAATTCTCATATAAAAATTTAAGATTATCGTTATTTTCCTTATGATCCAATGATCGGATTTAAACCTAATTAGTATGGGACCAGCTGTGGGGTAACACCTTTCCTTTAAGAAATCGTTTAACGTGGTCCAAAGTTATGCGGAAACATACATAATAAAAAAAATTAATAAATATTCCGAAGAATTGTTAATCTTCTCCTTTTTGTGAAGCTGGTTAAAAAAGAATAACAAGTTATGGTTCCGATATTTGAGGCCCTTTAAAAATCCCGGGCCCGGAAGGATTCCCCCCTTTCCCCCTCTCTTTCGACGGGCCTGCATATATGCATGTATGTACAAATGTATGTATATGATGTGAACATTTTTAGGGAATAATATCAAAAATTACAAAACTTATGTTAATACACGTTTGAAGAAGATGTATGTACATATGATATTTATATGGTCCTCCTAGATTGAAGAGCAATAGGTGTGACTACAGTATAGTGGCCAGATCGACGGAAGGTTATGGCGTTCTCGTTTCTACAGAAAATGTTGCCTTTTCGTTGCCCCTCCTTAGCGTTTGTTCTTTTTTTGTACTATATGAACAGCCATTCACAGATTCCTTTTCTGGCCAGGAACTTTTGTTTAGTCCTTACGCTGCCAGGTTAATAATTATTACGTATTTTCCTCGTTGCAACTATTTTCACCTTTTTTCTTGCTAGGTCAAATCTCTTAATTAATGTTTATCGCATGTTTGACATATGCCATAAGATGACAACTCCGTCAGGGTTGATTTTCCTTGTTCATATTTGTGATTTTTCTTTGGATATTTGTATCATGCCATCCGGCATAGAATCCTCATATGGTTGGGGTGATAGGTTTACATAATTAAATTGAATCATACAATATTTGGCAAATCTACACTAAAAATTATTCTAATTTTAAGATTAAAAGGTGTATAAATTCATAGGTTACAGTGTTTTCCGGATTTTATGGAAATTGCCTTTTTTTCTGCTAAAGAGATAGAGTATATTCGATTAAGAATGTCCACGATTTAGCTTTCCCTGATTCCATATATACACATTCGATGTTGCCTTTTTTAAGACATTTGATTTTTTTTGCGTTTTCTACCTTCAAAAAAATGATTATAGCATTTAGAATTTTTTTTTTAAGATTAAAAAATATACACATGCCCATGCGGCTTATAGAAGCGCAGGGACCTCTTGCCAAATTGGTGTTGGAAAAATTCAAAGCCGTTTTCTCAGCTAACGTAGGCTTGGAGACAATAAGGGGTGTGGATAAAATTGTAAAGGGCGAGGAAAACGCCCTTATTCCTGATAATATGAACGTTTCAAACGTTCCATATTTAAATTGGGCTCCACTTGTATCAACTTACGTCGAGCGCACATTTAGTACATTCAAGGCTTTTCTTCGCGAAAATCGAATGAAAATGCTGCCAGAAAACTTCAAAATGCATCTTGTGGTTCAATGTTACTACAACTATACAGATTAAAGTTTTATGAGTTAGAAACTCGAAAAGAAAAAATAATCAAAGATTCAATGTACAAATTTTTCATATAATGAAACTAGTTCATAGTTTTTCTCTTTTTACTTGTAATATAAACATTTCTAAAATAAATGTATTTTTTGATTGTTCTTCGTATTTTCTGTCTTTTTTTAGTGCCTTATTTTGCTTTTTTTTTGCAATACCTAGTGCTTTTTCCTGCCTTTTTGCTATTTTGTTTTGCCTTTTTTGTCTTTTATGCAATACCTAGTGCCTTTTCCTGCCTTTTTCGCTATTTTATTTTGCCTTTTCCAGCCTATTTCGTTATTTTATTTTGCCTTTTTTATAGGTTTTTAGGTCCTAAAAATCCGCTCCCTGGTCATAAGCTATTGTAATAATAATAATTTACGAATTTTCTTTTTTTCCTTTTTCAAAGGCAAATGCCTCCAATTTCGCTACAATAAAGAATTTTGATAAGTGTTTAAAATATGCTATGTTATTTGTTTTAAACAGGTAATTTAGATCAGGGGTTCCCAAAATTTTTTCACCGCGGCACCCTTCTTGCGCTAAAAAAATTTCGCGGCACCCCTACTCTTCAAATGTATGCGAAAACAAGAAAATACAATGCAAACTTTATGCTCGTTTAGCTTTAATGTAAATACTGAAATTGTTTTGATGATTTCATTTTTCCTTTAAGTTTATTGGGAGCTTTGACAATTTTACCCTGAAATCATTTGACGCTGAAAGCTTGCTCGTGTATTTGTTTTTAACCGACTTCACAAAAAGGAGAAGGTTATCAATTTGTCGGAATATTTTTTTATTATTTTCTTTTATGTATGCTACCGCATAACTTTGGACCACGCTAACCCATTACTATAATTCTCTTCTTTTTAAAGGAAAGGTGTTACCTCGCAGGTGGTCCCAGTCTACTTTGGTTTAAATCCGATCATTGGATCATGAAGAGATTAACGATAATCTTAAATTTGTATATGGGAACTGAAGTCGGTTTTGTTTTTTGCTTAAAAATTACTTATTTCTGTAAACATATGTTGAAAATGCAGTCTCACCTAGAAATGTAAAAGTAAAATTCACTAGTATTTTTAATGCAATCTTGCGAACAGCAGTGTTTTCTGCATACACTTGCATCCAGAACCTTCTTGGCTCCCTTCGTAGTATTTGATATTCAAAGTGCTGTCTGCACTGATGTTCAGAAGGTTTCCAAAAGCTTAATTTGTCATCTCAGTAGGTTAACTTTTCGGGTCACATGAAAACGGGTTTGTTATCCAGCTGTAGACATCCTCAGAGTCAAACCTTCCAAGTTAACGTTGGTAATGCGCGCTAACGCTAAGAAAATAATTTTACAGGTCTATTCTGCACGTTACCAAAGATTTTGTAAACGGAAAATTTTATTACCAAAAAATGTTACCAGTTCTTGTCACCGCGATTTTAGTTACGTTGGTAATGCAGTTAAAATATTCAGCAATTCAGCTATGAAGAATTGTGGAGATTATGGCATTGCATATTTCACGGGGCAATACTTTGTTACCAGCTTATGAGATGGAAACAAAATTTACCGCTTACAAGAGTACACAGAATTCGAAAAGGGTTTAAAATTTGACAAGAACTTAATTTACCGGTTACAAAACTTTTATTACCAGCGCAGAATAGACCTGTTACAGCCAATTTCACGAAAGCAATTTAAGTGAAAAATTATTCTAATTTTTTGAATATTACATGGAAATTGACAAAAAATAAAAAAACATTTTTCCTTTAAATTGCTGGTGAAACCGGTTGCTATCCATTTTCTTAGCGTTAACTTCGAAGTTACTTATGGGCGTTTTTCTGATTTTCTCAAGCTTAATATTTGAAAGAGGATGGTTCCGTGCGCAGAAGTGGAAACTTTTGACTGCCATTCACCTGGGAGTGGCCAGAAGCGATTATTGTGCGTACGGTTCAAATCGCAGCTCACAACGTCCGGATATTTATATCCACGTATCCTCTGGGTAGCAACCAAACACCCGTTTGGGAGCGAGCTAAAGTGAGAAGGCGTAAAACTTCGCGTGCGCTGGGTTTGGGTCCCGCCACGTTAAAACCCCGCCCAATGAAAAGAAACAAACAGCCTCGGATGAGACCCCCTTTTTCTGATGACGACCACGGCAAACGTATAAAGGACTATGATTTAAGGGTATGCACCTGGAATATCCGGACCCTTAATGGGGAAGGTGCCTCTGCCCGGCTGGTTGATGTCCTCGGGAAGACAAAGGCTGACATCACCGCCATCCAAGAAATGCGATGGACGGGGCAAGGTAAAGTAAGCGTGAAGCCTTGCGACGTCTACTACAGTTGCCACGTAAAGGAGCGCAAATTCGGTGTTGGATTCGTGGTAGGAGAGAGACTCCGTCGCCGAGTACTGGCGTTCCCCCCGGTGGACGAACGTCTAGCCACAATCCGCATCAAAGCTAGATTCTTCAACATCTCGCTCATCTGCGCCCATGCCCCGACGGAAGAGAAGGATGAGGCGTCCAAGGATCTCTTCTATGAGCGCTTGGAACGTACATATGAGCGCTGCCCCCGACACGATGTCAAAATCGTGCTTGGCGATTTTAATGCCAAGGTGGGCAAGGAAGGGATCTTTGGCGCCACTGTCGGAAAATTCAGCCTCCACGACGAAACGTCCGATAACGGACTGAGGCTGATCGACTTCACCGGGGCCCGAAATATGGTAATATGTAGTACTAGGTTCCAGCATAAGAACATCCACCAAGCTACATGGCTGTCTCCAGATCGAAAAACGAGAAACCAAATCGATCATGTTGTGATAGACGGAAGGCATGCTTCAAGCGTTTTGGACGTACGTACACTCCGAGGGCCAAACATCGACTCGGACCACTATCTTGTTGTAGCCAAGATACGCACCCGCCTCTGTGCAGCAAAAAATGTGCGCCCAACAATGCAAGGAAAGCTTAACGTCGAAAAGCTGCAATCACAACAGACGGCCAATTTATTCGCCACTCGACTCACACACCTGCTCTCTGAGAGCACTCTTCAACAATCCGACGTACGCGAGCAGTGGAACCACATTTCCCGATCATTAAGTACCGCCGCCGAAGAAGTAGTTGGATTTCAGCGAGCCCGAAAGAACAACTGGTACGATGAGGAATGTCAAGAAGCCGCAGAGAAAAAAGATGCCGCCTACAGGGCCACGCTGCGATCGGGCGCAACGCGAGCCATGTGGGACCGTTATAGGGAACTGAAGAAGGAAGCGAGACGTATTTGCCGCAATAGGAAGAGAGAGGCCGAAATACGTGAGTGCGAAGAGCTTGAGATGCTGGCCGACAGGAAGAACGCCCGAAAATTCTACCAGAGGGTTAGGCGACTTACGGAAGGTTTCAAGACCGGGGCGAACTCCTGTAAGAACAACAATGGCGACCTAGTGACCGATGTCCAGAATATACTTAAATTGTGGAGGGAACACTTTTATAACCTACTGAATGGTAGCAGCGCTGAAAGTAGTGAGGAAGACGAACCCGAGTCCCCAGTCGATGATGATGGAGTAGCTGTCCCACCGCCTGACTATGACGAGGTACGAATAGCGATTACGCGGCTGAAAAACAACAAAGCTGCTGGAGCTGACGGCCTGCCAGCCGAGCTATTCAAGTACGGCGGCGAGGAGCTGATGAGGTGCATGCATCAGCTCGTATGCAGAATATGGTCAGATGAACGCATGCCCGACGACTGGAATTTAAGTGTGCTCTGCCCAATCCACAAGAAAGGCGACCCCGCCATACGCGCCAACTACCGCGGAATTAGCCTTCTAAGCATAGGTTACAAGGTCTTATCGAGCGTATTGTGCGAAAGACTGAAGCCCACCGTCAACGAGCTGATTGGACCTTATCAGTGTGGCTTTAGGCCTGGAAAATCCACCATAGATCAGGTATTCACAATACGCCAAATCTTGGAAAAGACCCGCGAGAATAGGATCGACACACACCATCTATTTGTCGATTTCAAAGCCGCTTTCGACAGCACGAAGAGAAGTTGCCTTTATGCCGCGATGTCTGAATTTGGTATCCCCGCGAAACTAATACGGCTGTGTAAAATGACGTTGAGCAATACCACCAGCTCCGTCAGAATAGGGAAGGACCTCTCCGAGCCGTTTGATACCAAACGAGGTTTCAGACAAGGGGACCCCCTTTCGTGTGATTTCTTTAATCTTATGTTGGAGAAGATAATAAGAGCCGCAGAACTGAACCGCTCAGGCACAATACTTTATAAGAGCGTACAATTGCTGGCGTATGCCGACGACATCGATATTATCGGTAAAAACAAGGGCTACGTCTGTTCTGCCTTCTCGGGATTGGATAGAGAAGCAAAGCGAATGGGTCTGGTGGTGAACGAGGACAAAACGAAGTATCTCCTGTCAGCACACAAACAGTCAGAGCATACGCGTCTTGGCACCCACGTCACTGTTGACAGTTACAAGTTTGAAAAAGTAGACGACTTCGTTTATTTGGGAACCAGCATTAACACCAATAATAATGTCAGCCTTGAAATCCAACGGAGAATCACTCTTGCCAACAAGTGCTACTTTGGGCTGAGTAGGCAATTGAGAAGTAAAGTCCTCTCTCGTCGTACAAAGATCACACTCTATAAGTCACTCATCATGCCTGTGCTGGTGTATGGCGCGGAAGCATGGACAATGAAAGCATCTGATGAGGCGGCTCTTGGAGTTTTCGAGAGAAAGATTCTGCGAAAGATTTACGGACCTTTACGCGTTGGTGATGGCGAATATCGCAGACGATTTAACGATGAGCTGTATGAGCTTTACAACGATATAGACATAGTGCAGCGAATTAAAATTCAGCGGCTCCGCTGGCTTGGCCATGTCGTTCGGATGGACAGAAACGCTCCTGCTCTGAAAATATTCAACGCGGGCCGCGATGCTGGTAACAGAGGAAGAGGAAGGCCTCCTCTGCGTTGGAAAGACCAGGTGGAGAAGGACTTGGCTTCACTTGGCATTTTCAATTGGCGTCAGTTAGCACAGAAGAGAAATGACTGGCGTGCTGTTTTGGACTCGGCCAAAATCGCTTAGGCGGTTACAGCGCCAAATAAGAAGAAGAAGAATATTTGAAAGCATGTATACGTAGTCGGCAGTGGCTGAGAGTGCGGAGGAGCGTGTTAGTATTGCAAAAAAATGTTTTGGTTCTTTTCTGTACATAAATTTCTACCGGAAAAACGGATCGTCAAAGTATTCGAAAATGGAATAAGTCAACGGGAAAAACCGACCTTCATCCACTTTTTTTTCTTTTCCGGATCAATTTTCAAATTTTTTCCTGGCTGGGTTTATATCTGTCATTTCTTTTACAAGATAAAATTCATTGGGATCATCTAAATGGCTATACAACAGAGGCGGGCATTTTTTGATTTTCCAAACACATGTAATTGGGCTTCAAAATGCTGCTTCCTGCGACGTCGACACATGTATACTATCATCGTCTTCGTGCGTCTTACGATAATTGACAATTGACTGATGCTTCGCTGGCATGATTCAATAATACAAGGTCCAATAAACTGACAGTTGTCTCTCTCGCACCGCTCCCTTAGCAGTGTCACGGTGATGTTTCTTTGCAAATTTACTTGGAAAAAGTGTAGCTTTGCTGTGAAATATAAGTATAAGCTTTTGTGCAATTTGTTTATTTGTATATGCATATTAAGGACATTTAACTGATGAAAACATAAATTGTTTTTAAATCGGATGTTTACATAAATCTCATAGTAGTTTTATTTTAATTCTGAGTCCTTTTGCAGTTTGTATACAGCTAAATAGCACATAAATTACGTAATTCACGTAGATATATTAATATTTCGTGCAATATTTCGTTTAGAATGCCAGACTTCCTGCAAATACATACATTAGAATTCACAAAAATAATTTCACTACTTATTGCCTATTTTGTGTACTTATCTACTAACATTTTCATAACAAGCGATTGCTTTCTTCTCCTTTCTCTGTCCTTCGTAAATAATGGGTGATTTTTTAAGAGCTTGATACCTTTTTTTTTAAAAAAAACGCATAAAATTTGCAAAATCTCATCGGTTCTTTATTTGAAACGTTAGATTGGTCCATGACATTTACTTTTTGAAGATAATTTCATTTAAATNGAAATGTCAAAGCATACTGAGCATCTTTCTCTTTGACACCATGTCTGAAATCCCACGTGATCTGTCAAATACTAATGCATGAAAATCCTAACCTCAAAAAAATCACCCGTTACAACCTTTTGTAAGGGAGTGTCAAACCGCGGCTGTCAATAATTATATAACCTTGTATTATTGAATCATGCTTCGCTGGTATTTCGGCAAAGCAAATCAAATCAGTTGCTGTTGAGAGTGTTCGGACGCGATAGTTTTCTTAGTAGAAATAAGCATGAAAAATTGTGGTACATTCCAAAACAATGTGGTAGATTCAAATAAATAAATTTATAAATACGTTATATGCACTTATGGTCAGCTGATTAAGTTAAGTGACATTTTGACCAGTTTTGGATATTTATATTTTTTGTTTATTTAATATTTATCTTTTTTTTTTGCTGACGGTGCTAGGCATTTTCTTCCATATAAAAGAAATTGCCAATCATTAAAAATAAACGCTATTTCTTAGCATTTGAAATTTGCACTTTGAGCTACTAAATTTTAATGGGCTATAAAACTGCATACCTAAAACTTTTCTAGAAATTCTAAATAAAAAGCCAAAGCGACAGAACAAGATGCATTTTTTAGAAATGATCTATCATTTTCTGATAGACATTGATACATAATTTCACGCATTGCGCATACCCATCCATGTTTTCTATGCAAAAACAAGTAAGAAAGTCTAAGTTCGGGCGGAGCCGAACATTAAATACCCGGCGCAAGTATTAAATATATGTTNTCCGATTTCAATAATTTTCAACGTTTTGCTTATATGTGGCAAGCACAATAACCACACCGAGTTTGGTACAAATTGGTAGAACGGTTACCGATATACTTATATGAGATCATAAGTGGGCGGTGCCACGCCCATTTTCCAAAGTTGCAAGCATCAATTTTGAATAAATTAGCTTCAATATTTACTGATTTATCGAAGATTTTGTATTTCCCTAAATTACCGTGGCTGTTGAGCAAAACTTCGCTGCTTCGCACACAAGCGCATGTGTGTGATAGTGTGAGTGCCCACCTCTGCTATACATACATACATATGTATATCATCAAAGAAAACATTTAAAAAAATATCAGCTAATTTTTTTTGCGGTTAAATAAAAAAAGTTTTTTATTGGGGGCGTGAGTGGAGCTCGGATCCAAATAAAATACCGGAGCGGAGCGATAAAAAAAAGACCTTTGCTGCGAAGCCCTGGAAAAAGTGCTTCCCTGCATGTCTTCTCCAAAGGGTTTTCATATTTACAATTTACGCGAATGTATTTGATTGTAAAATTTTGCATGCAATAAGCATTTTAAGCTTCAATAAAACATATTTGATATGAACATTAAATAAATTCCTTAAGAATGATTTTTATGGATTAAAAGAACAACTTTCAAAGTTGGGTAGCGAGCAGAAGCCCTTCAATATGTGCCACTCCATACAAAAAAGAAAGGAGAAAGGAATGACTTTAAGAAAAGCCTGAGATTTTGTCTACTGGGTAGCACTTTTGACCCTTAAGCCATGAACCCATGAACGAAAGACACAAGATCACGCGGGAAGGAAAGAACGAAAAAAGTTATTTTCTAGCTGCCGAAATCTCGACGCCATCTTTGTTGTAAGAAGTAAACAACGAAGAGAACGGAGAAAACCGCGAAATTGTGGAACGCATGAAAAATCATTTTTATTATGTAAATTCTTCTATAAATCATGCCGTTGTGTTAAATTATTCTTTATCTTATGTGTACACACGTTGTCACAAGCGAAAATGAAGAAAATTGCAGTAAAAAGCCACGACCAAATTGTAAACAACGAAGAAATGTAAACAAACGGCTAATGTGAAAATCGCTCAACTTGTTTCCTAAATGCGATTCTAACGGGCTAGTCTCCTGCCCGCGTGATCTTGTCTTTTTGGTACATGCCCTGTACCTATGTTAGAAAGAACCATTAGTTATCGTTTTTCGATTACGAATAACAGAAAGCTTAATCTGCCAAATATGAAATGCATTGACCTTCATTAAAAAACTAGGACAATTTAAGTGTGGACCAGGACACCAGGACAAATCCTGGAAAACCACGTCTGGACGACTGGCAGCCCTACCATATATGTATATATCCGTCAGTTGAACTATATGAACAAGTTCACTAAGGTGAACGAACTACAACTGAACGGTTCACTCAAAATAACTAAGGTGCCCGACTCTATTACATATACAGTCCGGCGTTTACCGAAGATCCGTAATACAGAACGAAATTTTACACTGAAGATGGCACAACGACGAAATGGGGTTTTCTCTAAACCAAATTTGACAAGTGATGCCGGAAATTCAGGTGCACGAAGTCAAAGGTCATCGGGGAACATAAATCAAAAATATTCCGACGAATTGTAATTTCTTCAATTTTTAAGTCGGTTAAAAAATATCACGCCAAAAAACCTTTTCTTTGACAGGTAAGTCAATCTTTCTAGATTTTCGAGATTCTCGAGGCTTTTTACAGCTTATAATTTGTGTTTTTTTAGAATACTAGATATTTATTACTCAAAGAGGGGAATAAAATATCAGTTAAGAGGAAAACTAAAACCACCCTTTGAAATACAATTCCAAGAATTTGTAATTTACTTGAGTAAACTAAAAATAAGTAAATTTGCTTGCCTGAAAATTTTTGGCGTTCATGTTCCCAAAATATCAGCCAAAAAGTTTTACCAGCAAGAAAAGCAGCTGATCAAAATCAACTGACTGTTTATGAAAATAATGGAATTAATTTAAATTAAAAAGTATATTTTCACACGTTACCATTAAAAACCGCCCGTGGTAATTTTAAATGTGCCTTCTTGTTCAGACAACTGGCAAGTATTTGCAAATTTTGGGTTCGCATAGTATTTGTATTTAACCCTATGTGAGACGACATATACAAATTCGCTAGAATTTTGCAGCTATAGAATTTTTACTGGAATAATACGCAAAACAAAACTACAATTTCATTTAAATAGCAGATATCAAAGAGCGAAAGTTCTGTTTAATCTACAAGGGCAATCGGTATTGAGTTCGGGGTTCAGTATCTTCAGTTTAAGAAAATGTTGATGGGTAAAATCATTTATTTCAAACATCACGGGTTACTTACCTTAAAATCAGATAAAGATGCCATTAGGTCGTCCAACTCCTTAGTGGCAGATGACGCATACCCAGAAGGCGCCGCTTTGTTTGGCAAATACGTGTCTTGATGCTGAACAATTTCCTTTTCAATAAGACCGACTTCAAAAAGAAATTTCAAGGTATTAAAGTCAATTTCAGATGCTCAGAAAAAGACAATTCAGCTTACCTGGTCCATCCGGTTCCAGAGTTTCCGTTTTTGTCTCACGCACTGTAATGCTAATGTGCCGGCCAGGAGTCGGCGACTTAGTAAGGCTATAAAATATTTAAATTAAGCTTTCAAGAAACAAATTAGTTTAAGTTTTGTAACTCACCCATTGGGTACCGCATAGTTTGAGGCATTGTCCATTTCACTAAGAAGACTATCAATTGTTGGCCGCTTATCGCTGGAATTGTAAGTGTTATACTTGGAGACGGAATTATAACTCGTTGGCACTATGTTTTCTAAAATAAGATAGAAATTTAAATCTTCGAATACTGAAAAATCTTTTCATATTCAAAATTTTAAGTTGTGTGTAAAGTGAATCAAATACTGCTACAAAAATGCAGCTAATGCTCACACTAAATACACTGCGTTAGCTTTTACTACTTTTTTTCGACAGACACACATGGGGTATTTGGCCGATTTACAGCCTAACCTAATATAAACGCACGCCGTTGTATACGCACGCTGTCTAATTTGTTTTTCTGCGTCACCCGAAATTGGCTTGCGTGCGTTGCGACAAGTCAAATCAAAATGTCACGCAGAACAAAAAATAGGAAATTGAGTTAGCTTTTTACGCACGCCGTTCAATTTCAGTTAATACCATACGAGTTGTATGCACGATTGAGAGAAATAGAGATTGCGCCCATCGCAGTACCGCTAGTCCGCTCTTTGTGAATTTGACAGAATCAGCTGTGTGCGTGACGTCATCTTGGTGCAATTGTTGATTGAAGACAACCAAATAACTATTTAACTGGGTACGGTTTAGTTATTTGCCCAGTGATTTCGGGCTATTGTACCCGAATAGGTGACCCGATCCAAAAAAATATGCACAATAAATGTTGAATACCTTTGACAATAGAAAGGTGTTCTGCACAAAAATACTGTTTATCGAGTTTACATTTCCTGGGTCAAAATGCTAATTTTAGACCATTTTCCAATGGTTCACCAGGGGTATGTAGAAGGTTTCGAGGGATCAGGTGTAACTTTTTACAAAGTGTGAACTGTGCTCTTTCTAGTGGGTTAGATATCAAGACTCACGCCCCCTCGCCCTCCGCCCACTAACGCAGAAACAGTATATTGATGCAATTTTTTCATGTTAAGTCGTTGAAAAATAATAAATATTTAAATCCGGGATCCCGGGATCGAACCAACGACATCCCGAAAATCCCGGGATCGTAAAAATCGAAAAAATTAACATCCCTACTACATACATATAACTTCATGCATTTTATATAACAATCAGCATTTGCTGAAAATCATACTTACCTAAAGGGCTACATGCCCAAAATCATTGCTACGTGTTCCTATTTAATTAAACTTTGCATATTTATTAATTCCTGCAAAATTGGACCATTTAATATTGATATTAGCACATTATTCGGCATTGTTTACATATTTTCCTATGCGTTTTGGCATTTTTCTGCCACAATTGCACCAAGATGACGTCACACGAAAATTACGCTCAAAAATCCTTTCTCATGGGCGTAATCTTGTATTCTATCATTCTTGAGTTGTATATGCATGAGAAATTTTTGACAGTAAATTGGCGTGGAGGACGTCCATTAACTCCATCAAAGCAAAGAAAATAAAGTGACCTCAAGTTTAACATCGATAGACTCTATGCTGCCGTGGTTCGATTGTAGGAACATGCATACCTACGTGTTCGTCTCGACGGGAAGAAGGTTTATATCAAGGTTAGAACATTACAAGTTTCCACCTGCTAAGAAATTAAATTAAACAACATGTGGGAAGGTTGTCACATGTTTGAAACTTAAATTCAGCTTTAATTTAGGGAATTAGATAATTCAAATATGTATCACAACATAGGTAAGAAAATGTAATAAAACTACATTTTTGTAATAATAACAGTAATATAACAGTCTTATATTTTGATAAGAGATTATTGTATGTATTAACTTGGAGTAAATTAGCGTCCTCAATTATTGAAATATAGGAGTTTTCGTATTTCTGAAACTTGCCGTTATACCGGAATCGGGTAACCGATTTCAATTATTTTCAACGTATTGCTTTTTCCGTACCAAGGTAATTAAATGCACTAGTTTGGTAGAAATTGATAAAACGGTCACCGAGATACACATTTGTTGTTATAAGTGGGAGGCACCACGCCCATTATTCAACAATTTATGATAATCTAATTTAATGCTAATGGAATAACCCAAGCAGCGATTTTGAGTGAATTAGCTTCAGTAGTTACTGATTTAGCGGAGTTTTCGTGTTTCTGTAAATTACCATTATAAGGGAAGTGGGCGTGGTTATTGCCCGATTTCAAACAGATTTATTAGATAGACCCTAAGCAAGGCTCGTACCGAGTTCGGTAGGGATTGGTGAAACGGCTACTGGGATAAATCGTTTCATCAAATGTCATAATTATCTCCATTTTCCAAAAATGGCATAATAATCTTGGTTTATTATTATTGTTCAAGTGAGTTGCGCCCACTTGAAGGATGCATCCCTGCGCATATTTTATTCCTAAACGCAGCCCTGCACGTTAACCGATTCAAAGCATCGCTGGTTGGATTTTCCATTTCAACTCCTAGTGCTACCAATAGACATACTGGAATCGCATTCCAGTATCGCCTATAAAGGCAACCCGCGCATTACCATCTTCCTTCTTTTTCATCAAGCAACTCTAACCGAAGACATCAGGGCGGCGACCATTTTCGGTTCAGCGTGGTAATTTATTAACCTATCGTCCATCATCAACTTTCACCATCGTGATCATTTCAATTAAATTTATACATTTATTGAATTCATGAAATTTCTAAAAGCTCAAACAGTCAACGACGTAACGTAGACGTAGGTTGACGCAGACACGATCTACCTTATGGGATTCGCGTGTTAACGAAAACTCACCACCGCATGGCGGTGACGTCGCCGTTGCTTCTCTCTCTCTCTGTCAACAGTAAATTTGATATGCTGCTACGTACGTCAACCTACGTTTACGCTACGCCGTTGACTAACTACGCTTTAATATTAGGTTCTTTCCCGTACGCAACGCGGGATCCCGCGGGTGCCCAAAATAGCCCAGAAATCATTACCGTATTCAACAAAATGATCGTAAGTACCTTCTTCTTCCTGCCCGAAACAGCCTGGGTAAAAATGTATAAAGCGTCAAAGTGCATATCAGCTGTTTTGTGTTTACGTGACGCCTGCATTTACTTGGTGCTTTTAAGGAATAGTAAATGTATTTTCAATCTTTATATTCTTAAAATCTAATTTGTGAAACAACATTTAAGTGACAAAAACAAAAACAACGCGAATCAACTGTTTCTTAAATTCTGGGCACGAAATGTGGTTTTTGCGTTCCCGTACTTCTGGATTATGTTCCATTTCTGAGAGCAAACTTTTCGCTTATTTTCTAGTTACCGGATCCATTCCGGATTGTTATTGTTAATAATTATCTAAATTCATCTTATATCTAATTCATTTACTCACTCAGTTTCAACATTCATTCCATTTTCATTCAAATCATTCACGTCTAAAATCTCTTAGAATAATTTAAAATAATAATTAAAATATAAATACGCAAACGTCAAGCTGTGAAGTTCTACTTATTTGTGCCTTGATTGGTCTTTGTATTTTGCAAAGTTTATTGTGCTAATTTTGAGTAAAAGTTGCTATAAAAAGTGCCTACGAGCATCTTAGTGTGATAATAACCGAAGCTAAGTGAAAGTTTTGTAATTTTTGTGGTTTTTATTAAATTTAATTAAATTTCACTAGCTTACATCTAATCTTGCCGAGTCATTTGTTGTTATCATTGTTGTTGTTATTCCTTTGTAGTTAACTGAGATCGTTTCTATTTTTGCACATTTCTTTTTGCTCTTTTTGTTTACTTCGTTTAGTATTTCTTGTCACAGCTGTTTGCGCTGCGTTTATTAAGTGTCACATTACAGTGATACTCAAACTGTTCGCTACATATATTTTTAAGCTAAATACATCAGCTCCTGAATTGTTGTGTGTGTTGTGTTAAACTTATTTTGCTTGTCTTTTTATTAACATAAGTGTTATTAAATCTTTCAATATGAAGTGTGATCTTGATAACTGCCAAATCAAAAGCGAATCTGAACGCTACTTATCGTGCTGGCTCTGTGATGGTATTTGCCATCTAAAATGTGCTGGTTTGACAGGAAGAATTCTGGACGCTATTAATGATGGCAAAGGTCTTCGCTGGTCTTGCTTAAAGTGCAGGTCAACCGAAGTTGATCTCTTTAAGTTGTTTAGGCAAACCAGAAATGGGTTTTCTGAGGTAGGGAGAGAGTTGTCGGTACTGACCGAAAAATTTAAACATTACGAAAATGTATTTAAATCTTTTAAATGCTTAGATACCGTACAATCTATGAAGGACATTCGTGTGTCAAAACGTAAGCGTCTTCATAGTCCGCCTAATGAAAGGACCGTTCCACGTCAGAACACTCTTCCGAATGACTTAATTAATCTTTCTTCTCCATGTCCACAGACAACGGAGTTATCTTCCTCAAAAGAACATATATCAAAGTCTGCTTCTAATAATAACGACCCTGCAGTATCTTCCCCGTCCCCCGTTGAAGTTGTGGCACCGCCATCCAATCTTCCAACGCTTACTCTACCCTCAACTAGTAACTCAGTTACTCAACCCCGTCCGCCGGTAATCGAGTCTGATACTAGGAGACTGGTTGTGGTTCCCCCAAAGAAGTCTATATTTGTATCTAGATTTTCGAGGGATACTTCCGAGGACGATATAAAGTTTTACATCTCGTCCAAAGTTAAAACTGTCAACTTAAGTATCAGAAAATTTAATTTTAAATATGAAAGAAATATTTCTTCATTTAAAATAGACGTAAATTTAGAAAATTTTGACATGCTGCTTAGTAGTTCTTTTTGGCCCTCCGGAGCTTTCGTTCGTGAATTTGAGTATAGGCCCAACAAAAATAATAATTTAGCAAATATTCCCCGTCAGAATACAGAACCAAAAAACGGATTACTAAATCTGCTTTAAGTATTTATTATCAAAACGTAAGAGGCATAAATACTAAATTAACGAATTTATATCTTAATGGCCTTGAATGCAATTATAATATAATTTCTTTGACTGAAACTTGGCTCAAACCTCACACTTTTAATTCAGAGATTCTTTCAAATAATTATCATATCTACAGAAAAGATCGGGAGGACAGAGTCGGCGGTGGCGTACTCTTTGCCGTAGACTCTTCAATACCATCTGAAGAAGTTAGTCTTCCACACATTGAATCTGCAGAATTCAAATGCATTCGTGTTCAGGTTGGAAGGGGGTTTACTTACTTAGCTCTATGCTATATTCCTCCCCGATCTGACTTATCAGTGTATTCACAACATGTATCTTTACTGAAATCAATTAATTCAATGATTAAACCCTCTGATTCATTGATTGTGTTGGGTGACTTTAATTTACCAAATGTATCATGGAACATCATTGACAATGATATTGTACCTTTCTCGTCTAGCGCGTGCAACAACGTATTTTTAGAGGAGATGGCTGAACTCTGCCTGAATCAAGTTAATGTACTTCGCAATAAGTTTGGCAAAGTATTAGATCTTGTTTATGTTGATGATGCATCTAAGTCGGCTGTAAATAAATGTGACCCACTAGTTTTGCCCGAAGATGTCTACCACCCTGCTATTGAGATATCTTACGAAATTATAAACGATGGTCAAAATTGCGATGTCCAAACATACGAGCCAAATATTCGCTTTGATTTTTCGAAAGCCAACTTTAAAAAACTGAATAAAGAATTGTCTAAATTGTCGTGGCCTATATACAAAGAAAAAGTTGAGCAAAGCGTTGCACATTTTAATTGTACTGTACATAGATTATTTGAAAAGTATGTGCCTCAACGCATGTGTGTTCCTGAAGAACAAACACAGTTATGGTTCACTAAAGAACTGAGAAACTTGAAAAACAGAAAGTCACGTTATTTTAGATTACACAAAAAAACCGGCTTACACTCATACTATGTAAAATACTCACTTTTGCGTCACAAGTTCTTTGAATTAAACAAAAAGTGTTATAAAGATTACTTGTGTAAAATCAAACGACGTATAATATATAACCCCAAATCATTTTATGATTTCGTAAACTCCAAGCGAAATGTACGTGGGTTTCCTTCCGCCATGAAGTATCAAAATACCGTCTCTGGTGATAATCAAACAATTTCTAACATGTTCGCTCAGTTTTTTAAATCCAATTATTCCACTAACTCCCAAGCATACTTTGACTATCCTTTTAAACTAAGTCCAATTAACTCAATACATAACCCTATAATATCTCCCGATGATGTTTTAGTTTACCTGAAGTCCTTAAAGCAGTCTTTTAGTTATGGTCCTGACCAGATCCCCACTTGTTTTCTTAGAAATTGTGCTGATTATCTCTATGAGCCGTTAACAGCCTTATTTAATTTGTCTCTTAAAGAGGGCGTTTTTCCAACTGTATGGAAGGAATCGTTCATAACCCCCTTACATAAAAGCGGTAGCAGGTCTTCAGTGGAGAACTACCGGGGCATAGCTAAGCTTTCTGCAATTCCTAAATTATTTGAAGCAATTATAACAAATCGGTTGACGCATTCTATCACTTCAAGCATTTCATACAGTCAACATGGATTTTGCAAGGGCAAATCAACTTCTACAAATTTACTTGAATTAACATCCTATATCTCAAAAGCATTTAGTGAGAGCAAAACTGTTGATGTTATATATACTGATTTCAGTAAAGCATTTGACAAAGTGTGCCACTCGTTGCTCATCTATAAACTTGATCTTCTTGGTCTTCCACCTAATTTTCTACGTTGGATCTCTTCATACCTCTATGATAGATCACAAAGGGTATTGTTTAAAAATACTATCTCTGACGTCATTGATGTTACTTCAGGAGTCCCTCAGGGTAGCCACCTAGGCCCGATTCTGTTCTTGCTTTTTATAAACGATATTTCTACAGATATAAAATTCTCCAAAATTTTAATGTATGCAGATGATGTAAAACTTTATAAATCGTACGTTTCAATTAAAGAAAGGTCTTTGCTACAATCAGACTTAAACAGCATGGCTTACTGGTGTAAAGTAAATCTTATGCCTCTAAATCTTAAGAAATGTAAAGTAATGTGCTTCTCGCGAAGAGCTGTTCTGCCAGTTTCTTATATAATAGGTAACCATAACCTGGAACAGGTATACAATTTTGTGGACCTTGGTATCACAATGGATCCTAAGCTTAATTTTAATCTTCACATTAATGTGACAGTCAACAAGGCTAAAGGTGTACTTGCATTTGTGAAACGATGGTCAAAAGAATTTAGTGACCCGTATATCACTAAAACCCTGTTTACAACATTAGTTAGGCCGATTCTGGAATACGGCTCGGTGGTTTGGAATCCAAGGTATCAAATTTACTCAGACAAGATAGAATCAATTCAAAAACAATTCCTACTTTTTGCTTTAAGAAATTTCCGATGGGATTCTCAATATAGTCTTCCACCTTATACGAGTCGCTTAAAACTTATTAACCTTCCTACACTTGCCAGTCGCAGGGAAATGCTTGGTATAATTTTTATGGTTAAATTACTGACAGGCTCAATTTCAAGTCCGTCTCTTCTGGCTGATGTAAGCTTTAATGTTCCCTCACGCGTATCAAGACACTTTTGTCCCATATTTCTGAAAGCTTGTAAAACCAATTTTGAATTGCACGACCCACTCCGTTGCTTATGCCAGGATTTTAACTCTCATTCCAGCACGTTTGATATATCAAATCCGCTTTTCAGCATTAAGAAAGCGATACTCTCCTCTCTCCAATAAGTGAATTATTGAAATAAATACATAAAATCCGCTGATGAATTTAGTTCTGTAGCTGAACAGTTTTAGATCTCGACATTTAACAAACTCCTGCCCATCGTGACTCGGCACAAAAATTTAAAATATTGGTTCCGTACGTCATGCGGACTGCGCCCCTCGTGCGGATGGGCGGGAATGGAGGGTAAAAACCGTTGGGATATTATTATTATTTAAATTGTAATATTTTAACTTAAATAAACCTATCTTGTAAATACAAAAGCAACCCTAGCTTTTAACATGGTCCTTGCGAGCCAAGTTTGAATTGGCAACGAAAATTCCTAAAAACTAAATTAAAAAAGGGATCACGCAACTCTGTTCGAGATGGCGTTATGTGTTTCGTTTCCTTTTTCTTTTCGGTAGCCAGCAGCAGCAGACCACCCACTCGGAGCACAACCAAAAAGTAGAAAAAGAACTTTACATTATATCGCCAAATTTCCGTGACAACGTCATAAACCAATGAATTTGGTAAACCCGGGAAGTGAATAAATAGAAAACAGAAACTACCCATTGCGGCCCACCGCGGGACTCAGAACATACTACCCTACCGTGTTGCTTCTTCGCAAATTTACTTGGAAAAAGTGTCGCTTTGATGTGAAATAGAAGTATAAGCTTTTGTGCAATATGTATATTTGTATATGCATATGAAGCACATTTAACTGATGAAAACATAAATTGTTTTTAAATTGGATGTTTACCTAAATCTCATAATAGTTTTATTTTAATTTTGAGTCCTTTTGCAGTTTTTATACAACTAAGTAGCACACAAAATTACGTAATTCACGTAGATATATTAATATTTCGTTTAAAATGCCAGATTTCCTGCAAATACATTAGAATTTATAAAAGGAATTTTACTACTAATTGCCTACTTTGCGTACTTTTCTACTACCCTTTTGGCACCTTCTTGCTCTTTCTCTGTCTTTCGTAAATGCAACCTTTTGTAAGGGAGTGTCAAACCGCGGCTGTCAATAATTATCTAACCTTGTATTATTGAATCATGCTACCCTACAAGACGCGATTGACAGAAACTCCAACACATTCACAACGAAAACTAACACATATGCAAAATTTTTATATGCCAGTTTGGCCCGTAGCGAATGACTGTCATTTGATCGAGCAAGTGAATGGCAATGCTGATAGGAGCAGTGTTGCCTTTTTAGACCTTTGGCGGCTAGATTTAGCTACCACATACTTTTTTGGCCACATAAATTTAAAACTGCCCCTAGCCCTTTTTTTATCCCTTTGGAGAATTTATTTATAATTGGCATGAAAAAGTTGTATATGCTTAATTTGATGTAATTTTTTTCATTTATGTAAGAGATTAATTTATAAACTAAGAAAGACTGATATATATACATATATGTATTGTATGCTCCCTACGTTTTTATACATACATACTGTAAAAGTGGTAGGGCTGGTAACTTATCCATTAACGATTTAACTATGGTTTAAAATAGATCAAGTTTACGGCCCTTACAGCCGTTAACGGCATTTAATGAACATTAAAGTTAAGTAAACAAAAACCTTTACTTAACTTATTAACGAATGATTTTAAAATTTTTTGTTTGCTTTCAATAAATTTCAATTTCGATAACGTTGCTGTAACAGTGGCAATGGCCCAGTGAGCAGGGCACTTTTGCGCCATTCAAGGGATCCGAGTTCAATCCTCGGCAACGAATTTTTTTTAATAAATTTTTTTTTAAGTTGTATTGCTTAAAAAATTCATATTTTTTATTTTATTTAACGTTTGGAATCTTTTTTGATCCATTTTTTTTCTTTTACTTTCAGTTTCTCAAATTTTTAGTTTTTTCTGTTTTGGCCTCTAAAGACTGAGGTGAGTTAAAAGACAGATGCCAGAATTGGAATTATTGGTCTTTGTCTTTTAGCAAACAGTTTCTAAAAATTTAATTAAACCAAAAAAAAATTGGTTCCTTTTTAAAGCAATAAAATCTATAAATCAAAAGAAAATTAGATCAAAAAAGCAAAAACATCAATAAAGACAGTTTATAAAAATTGAAAAAGAAAAAAATAAATAAATAAAAAAAGGGAAAAGAAAACGTTCCTGCCTCAGGACTCGAACTCGGATCTCTCGAATGGCATCTCCATGCTCTGCTCACTCAGCCATTGCATCTGTTCAGCCAGTGCGCGCAAAATGATATAAATACTTATTTTTATATTTTATTTCAAACTGAACGAAAAAAGTGAGTGATGCTACAAAAATAAAATGCCGCAACTGGGGCCATACTCACATTTTTTATTTCATAATTTTTAACTCTGAGAGGAAACATTAATTAACAGATTTAACGATCATTAGTTAAGTGCCCGTTAGAGCTAATTTAAAGAACGTTTCTGAGTGCGGCTGTTAATATGCTTAATTTGTTAAATGGCCTATCAAGTCGATTGACCGTGTATGTTCTTGTGGTGCGATTGTACCAGCTGCTGTTGCGACCCCAAAAACTATTTGAAAATTTGATGATGGTACCAGCATTGCTGGTGTCGTGAGTGGTGAAATTAGCACAATTTTCTAAGTAAAAAGTATTTTGGTGGAAATTTCTTGCACTATATGAGTCAAAGCCGTGTTTGTGGAAGATTAAGTTCACGATATTGCAGTTTTAATTAAAAAAAAGGAAAATGTTTAACAAAATGGCAGAAAAATTATGAAATTTCGGCTCAAAACATCTCGATCTTTCCTGGACCTCATTTGTAAAAAAAAAAGATATTGTAACAGCATGCTGTTAAGTTATATGCTTCGAGCCTTATAATACAATCACTTGATGGAGCCACCAAGCTGGTTTCGTATATTTCCCCTTTTATACAAAAAGGTGTTTGGTTGGATAAAATATTTGCTTTTTTTCCAGAGCTCATTGTTTTTATACCATTACTCATTGAAAATGCTTGCGTGTATACTTATATATGTATATGTAAGTAAAAAATTGTAGCTACCATTTTCAGCCACAACGACTTTTTTAGTCCTTTTTTAAAAGAATTTGGCTACCACTAAAAATGATTCGCGGCAACACTGGATAGAAGTAACTTTAGTTGGTTGCCATTTGTTGGCTGCACTTTGTGCTCAACAAAAGTAATGTCGAGTAATGCCAAATAATGTCGAGTACTGAAGTACTTGGAGATAATTTTTAACTTAATTAATTTAAGCGATAAATTTATCACTATTCGACCGCGCTCATAGCAAAAGTAAGTAAAAATAAAAGTTGTTATTGTAATATGACATTTTTTTCTTTATAAACTTAATAAATAAAACCGTATTATAAAGTAGTACTTGGTACTGAAGAAGTTCAAATGCGCACATCAACAGAAAAAAGAAAGACGCAAAACGAAAAGATGCTCAAAACTCAAAGTGCTGTGGAAAAATAAATTAAGTTTTATAAAATATTTCATTTAAAATGAAGAAAAGAGCTTTTAATAACGCCATGAGCAATAAAAACTGATTTACATATCCAACATTAAAAACTTCCATCGACATCGCCAGTTCTCTACCACTGCAGTCCTATTGCGCTGTGGATTTAATAGAAACAAAATTAAAAGATCCAGAGTATGCACAAGCCATTGTAATGAATTATATTATGGAATACATAAGTATTTCACGTTCTAATTGCTGTACATAAATTTTTCAAAAGGCCACTTATATCATACAAATGAGGACGTAGCCAGCGGTATTAAACACATTTATTTTCGGACGAGGCATTGCTGCAGTTTAACTGGGACGGCAATGGGCGAGAAAACCACTAAACAAACTATATTGGTTGACACAATCCTACGAGGTAATATATACACATATTAGGGGCACTACAAGTTAACATACTTTTTAACATACTTTGTAAAAAATTCCCAAAAATCAACGCAAGTTCTTAAATAAATGGTCAAAACTTATAAAGAAATAGTATCCCTAATTATGTGGCCACTACCGTATACATATGTACATATCTTTTAACAATACAAATTTTTTGGTAGTCTATTTCATTCCACATAGATGCATTTAAAAAGAAAGGTCCTGTTGAGTTCCAAAAAGAAATCAAGAAGGCAATTGAGCTCATATTAGATTTAAGTATGTACATATGTACGCTGGTGGCAAAAATAATAGAAACGCCCTATTTTGCTTGATTTTTGGCCACATTTCCTATGTTTATTCAATGTTTAATGTACTGTACTTAGTGTAATATATTTAGCTTCTAATTCGATGTAATGTACTTAGCTTCTAATTTTTTGATGATTATTAATTAGTTCATAAGATTTTATAAAAATAAAAGAAAAAATAAATATTAAATGTGTCATAAACAGGGTTCGGATTTGCCTCATTTTAGCCCCTCGCTCGCTCGTTAGTTTGCTCTGAGCTAGCGCAACTCACGAGCAACACGCTAGGCTGTTCGCAAACGAACACTCGTTAAGTACGAGCGCACGCGCTGAGCAGCCAGCGAGCGAGTAAGCAAACGGGGGCAGCGCAAGAGTAGAGCGGCAAGCAAAGGAGGGCCTCATTAGCTCTGCCCTCGCGAGGTCGTCGTTGCGAGCGAGGCACTCATTTGCAGCAGCAGACGAGCGAGGCACTCATTTGCAGCAGCAGACGACCGAGGCGTGTAAACGAGCGAGGCAAATGAGGCAAGCAGATTAGACAGGCAAACGCGTTGTTTGGTCGGCAAAAATGTATGGGATAAAAATTGCAGCAACTAAGAATTTCGAGTAAAGGATTGTATGCACGCATGCAGATATGTATATACATACATATGTATATACACATATGTTTGTATATATTTATGTATATATTCTCATGCACAGAAGAATAGATTCGTGCTATTTTTACCAGTTTTACCTACTAGGTAGGCACATGTGTGCATACATATCTATGTAGGTATAATGTTTTTAATGTTCAATAATTTCTTATAAAATTTCAACTTATACACTTAGGTCTCTTTTTATGCGGTTCTTTTTAGTGCGGATTGGAATTATGCGGTTTTTCAAAA
>NW_016157288.1:187236-201206 GCF_001687245.7 Rhagoletis zephyria
GCACTTTTGCGCCATTCAAGGGATCCGAGTTCAATCCTCGGCAACGAATTTTTTTTAATAAATTTTTTTTTAAGTTGTATTGCTTAAAAAATTCATATTTTTTATTTTATTTAACGTTTGGAATCTTTTTTGATCCATCTTTTTTCTTTTACTTTCAGTTTCTCAAATTTTTAGTTTTTTCTGTTTTGGCCTCTAAAGACTGAGGTGAGTTAAAAGACAGATGCCAGAATTGGAATTATTGGTCTTTGTCTTTTAGCAAACAGTTTCTAAAAATTTAATTAAACCAAAAAAAAATTGGTTCCTTTTTAAAGCAATAAAATCTATAAATCAAAAGAAAATTAGATCAAAAAAGCAAAAACATCAATAAAGACAGTTTATAAAAATTGAAAAAGAAAAAAATAAATAAATAAAAAAAGGGAAAAGAAAACGTTCCTGCCTCAGGACTCGAACTCGGATCTCTCGAATGGCATCTCCATGCTCTGCTCACTCAGCCATTGCATCTGTTCAGCCAGTGCGCGCAAAATGATATAAATACTTATTTTTATATTTTATTTCAAACTGAACGAAAAAAGTGAGTGATGCTACAAAAATAAAATGCCGCAACTGGGGCCATACTCACATTTTTTATTTCATAATTTTTAACTCTGAGAGGAAACATTAATTAACAGATTTAACGATCATTAGTTAAGTGCCCGTTAGAGCTAATTTAAAGAACGTTTCTGAGTGCGGCTGTTAATATGCTTAATTTGTTAAATGGCCTATCAAGTCGATTGACCGTGTATGTTCTTGTGGTGCGATTGTACCAGCTGCTGTTGCGACCCCAAAAACTATTTGAAAATTTGATGATGGTACCAGCATTGCTGGTGTCGTGAGTGGTGAAATTAGCACAATTTTCTAAGTAAAAAGTATTTTGGTGGAAATTTCTTGCACTATATGAGTCAAAGCCGTGTTTGTGGAAGATTAAGTTCACGATATTGCAGTTTTAATTAAAAAAAAGGAAAATGTTTAACAAAATGGCAGAAAAATTATGAAATTTCGGCTCAAAACATCTCGATCTTTCCTGGACCTCATTTGTAAAAAAAAAAGATATTGTAACAGCATGCTGTTAAGTTATATGCTTCGAGCCTTATAATACAATCACTTGATGGAGCCACCAAGCTGGTTTCGTATATTTCCCCTTTTATACAAAAAGGTGTTTGGTTGGATAAAATATTTGCTTTTTTTCCAGAGCTCATTGTTTTTATACCATTACTCATTGAAAATGCTTGCGTGTATACTTATATATGTATATGTAAGTAAAAAATTGTAGCTACCATTTTCAGCCACAACGACTTTTTTAGTCCTTTTTTAAAAGAATTTGGCTACCACTAAAAATGATTCGCGGCAACACTGGATAGAAGTAACTTTAGTTGGTTGCCATTTGTTGGCTGCACTTTGTGCTCAACAAAAGTAATGTCGAGTAATGCCAAATAATGTCGAGTACTGAAGTACTTGGAGATAATTTTTAACTTAATTAATTTAAGCGATAAATTTATCACTATTCGACCGCGCTCATAGCAAAAGTAAGTAAAAATAAAAGTTGTTATTGTAATATGACATTTTTTTCTTTATAAACTTAATAAATAAAACCGTATTATAAAGTAGTACTTGGTACTGAAGAAGTTCAAATGCGCACATCAACAGAAAAAAGAAAGACGCAAAACGAAAAGATGCTCAAAACTCAAAGTGCTGTGGAAAAATAAATTAAGTTTTATAAAATATTTCATTTAAAATGAAGAAAAGAGCTTTTAATAACGCCATGAGCAATAAAAACTGATTTACATATCCAACATTAAAAACTTCCATCGACATCGCCAGTTCTCTACCACTGCAGTCCTATTGCGCTGTGGATTTAATAGAAACAAAATTAAAAGATCCAGAGTATGCACAAGCCATTGTAATGAATTATATTATGGAATACATAAGTATTTCACGTTCTAATTGCTGTACATAAATTTTTCAAAAGGCCACTTATATCATACAAATGAGGACGTAGCCAGCGGTATTAAACACATTTATTTTCGGACGAGGCATTGCTGCAGTTTAACTGGGACGGCAATGGGCGAGAAAACCACTAAACAAACTATATTGGTTGACACAATCCTACGAGGTAATATATACACATATTAGGGGCACTACAAGTTAACATACTTTTTAACATACTTTGTAAAAAATTCCCAAAAATCAACGCAAGTTCTTAAATAAATGGTCAAAACTTATAAAGAAATAGTATCCCTAATTATGTGGCCACTACCGTATACATATGTACATATCTTTTAACAATACAAATTTTTTGGTAGTCTATTTCATTCCACATAGATGCATTTAAAAAGAAAGGTCCTGTTGAGTTCCAAAAAGAAATCAAGAAGGCAATTGAGCTCATATTAGATTTAAGTATGTACATATGTACGCTGGTGGCAAAAATAATAGAAACGCCCTATTTTGCTTGATTTTTGGCCACATTTCCTATGTTTATTCAATGTTTAATGTACTGTACTTAGTGTAATATATTTAGCTTCTAATTCGATGTAATGTACTTAGCTTCTAATTTTTTGATGATTATTAATTAGTTCATAAGATTTTATAAAAATAAAAGAAAAAATAAATATTAAATGTGTCATAAACAGGGTTCGGATTTGCCTCATTTTAGCCCCTCGCTCGCTCGTTAGTTTGCACTGAGCTAGCGCAACTCACGAGCAACACGCTAGGCTGTTCGCAAACGAACACTCGTTAAGTACGAGCGCACGCGCTGAGCAGCCAGCGAGCGAGTAAGCAAACGGGGGCAGCGCAAGAGTAGAGCGGCAAGCAAAGGAGGGCCTCATTAGCTCTGCCCTCGCGAGGTCGTCGTTGCGAGCGAGGCACTCATTTGCAGCAGCAGACGAGCGAGGCACTCATTTGCAGCAGCAGACGACCGAGGCGTGTAAACGAGCGAGGCAAATGAGGCAAGCAGATTAGACAGGCAAACGCGTTGTTTGGTCGGCAAAAATGTATGGGATAAAAATTGCAGCAACTAAGAATTTCGAGTAAAGGATTGTATGCACGCATGCAGATATGTATATACATACATATGTATATACACATATGTTTGTATATATTTATGTATATATTCTCATGCACAGAAGAATAGATTCGTGCTATTTTTACCAGTTTTACCTACTAGGTAGGCACATGTGTGCATACATATCTATGTAGGTATAATGTTTTTAATGTTCAATAATTTCTTATAAAATTTCAACTTATACACTTAGGTCTCTTTTTATGCGGTTCTTTTTAGTGCGGATTGGAATTATGCGGTTTTTCAAAAACTTTTTTCGCTGTAGCGATTTTGCTTTTTTGAGAGCTTTTATTACTTTTTTTGAATATGTAAGGGGCAATGCTTCTGATAAATAATTTGTCTTTGTATTCTTACATACAAGTAATTACTAAGTAATTTTACTAAGTAACTATGTTACATATGTATAAATGAGAATATAGTATTTATACAAATCATTATTTTGTCTTTCAGTTCATAAATGAGTAGGACATCAGCATTTTCAATACATACATACATATGTATGTATGTAGGATAATACAAACTACTATTTGATAATTAAGGCTGGTCCACATAGAACTTCCGCGTTGACTTTGTAGTTGGCGTTGGTTTGACAGAACGCAAGTTAAAAGCAGGGATGCCGTTTGGATCTAAATAGATCCAATTGGATACATTTTTAGGCGAATTTTTGCGGGATACTTATTTTTTCCGGTCAGTATAATAGTGGATACTTTTTTAAATAGGCCAAAATTTTATATTTCCTATAAAGTTTT
This sequence comes from Rhagoletis zephyria, assembly GCF_001687245.7. Lineage (NCBI taxonomy): Eukaryota > Metazoa > Arthropoda > Insecta > Diptera > Tephritidae > Rhagoletis > Rhagoletis zephyria. The sequence continues at coordinate 191,080 of NW_016157288.1, forward strand.
TTTCGTTCAAAAATCGATTTTCATTAAAGATGGTAGAAAGCATTACGTTTTCTAAACGTATAAAGAATCGCTACTTAAGCGTGAAATTAAAGCATTTTATTTTTTGTGAACGAAGCAATGAACATATGAAGAGATCTCACCAAAATAGGTATAAGCGCAATTGCTTTAATTAGCTTAAAGGATGCTTTAAGCAAGATCTTAATATACATATCGTCGCTTAAAGTACAAAACCGCGTATCAACAAAAAGCAAAACCGCGTATGTGACGTTGCATAAATTATTTTCTAGAGAGTAAAAACACTTATATTTCAAAATGGTTCTCTTTTTTATAAAGCAATCGCATTTCTGGCTAGTATATTTCAGGACGAATGGATAAGGATTGAGCCAAGAGCTTGTGTGAGCAAATCCAATTTTTGGCAGCAAATGTCAGTTACGCGGTTTTGCAGAATGACGATACGCGGTTTTGTACTTTAAACGACGATATACATATGTATATAAAGTAAATTATACTCTTTCTGTAGTAATCTCTTTCATATCACATATTTTCATTTGTTAATTTAAAAAGAAAGAAGATTTCAATGTAGTTTAAAAAACTAACTTTGATTTATTTAAGGAGACTTTTATGAATTTTACTGAAAAGACTTTAAATACACTCTAAAAAATTTTTGTTTATTTGCGCATATTAAGAGAGGTAACCAGTTTCCTCTTTTAATGTGTGCAAATTCGCACGCTGTGTAATAAAATTAATCATTGCCTGTTTACTCTTACATACCAAATTTGTCGCAAGAGCAAAATTACACATAAAATGTTTAAAATAAAGTAATGTTTATTATTAGTAGGAAATGAGTAGTCCACTTGCAAACAGCGTTATGTGATTTTATAATAGAAAGCCATAAATTTGAAAAAGTGACTACGACAACAAGTAACATTTAAATTGAATCTTTTTTATTATTACCTGAAAATTTGGATAAATAGGAGCCTTATAAAATTGTAACATAACATAACATGTCATAAGATAACATTAACAGTCTATACGACCTAAAGCAGCTTTCTAAGTTCATCAGAAGATTGATACTTTTGAAAGTTCATAAATAAGTATGATAGCGACTTTTGGAAGAAGACTTAACATTTGATGCTATTTTTTTCAGAATATAAAAAGATTTTGCACTCTGTTGTTAGTGGACATGAAACTACTTTAAATACTGGTACGTAATCCGCCAAAAACTAAGAATCGAAAAAATTTTACATAGCGCACTTTGCAAGTAGACTACTCAAATGTATTTGTAGTTTGAAAATTTTTGCAATTTTAAACATTCTATATATGTGTATTTATGTGTATATTTTAAATATCCCAAGTTCAAAATCAAATACTGAACATCTTAGACGTATATTTATACAGATTCTTGTTGAAAAATAGATACTTTTCAGTAGTAGTTTTACATGCTCTTTTTAGAGTGTACTTGCTACTTATTATATTTACTTTGCAAAATACTTATGCACAAAAAATGTACTTTATAAATTGAAATTACAAATGCTTGATTTTATGCACATGTATTCCAAGTCCTTAGGATGGGTTAAATTATGTCTTTTTCATTAAAATGTTTGGTTTTCTTACAAATTATGAGATGTATATGTAACAAAAAAATTCGATACATTTTTGGCTTGGTCAGGGATACATTTTCTTGAGACGGCGCGACAACACTGGTTAAAAGTATGCGTTCTACAATGAAGCTTGGCAGAGACTACTTTGGCCACTAAATTAACATATTAACGAGAGACAAATTAATATTTCATATCAATAATTGCATGAAAAATTATATTTCTTGCCTTGATTTGATTAAAAGGAAAAAACAGTTCATTTAATTTTATTTATTTGCAACAGCTGGCGACCGACGCAGCGATCTTTCTGCTTTGTGTTGGCCTTAGCGTTGCCAAATTTTGGATATGTGGACGGCTGCTTTGAAGTTCGACGCCAACGCAACGCCAAAGTTGTATGCGAACCGGTCTCTATTCTTTGTTTACGCAAATTTTCCCATGTCTACATATCCATATATACATGCATACATATGTACATATGTCCTTGAACAACAGGCCACAAATAAATTTTTTCACCAAGGACTATATTTCATTCAGGTATACAGCATAACTGCTACAAGTAGCAAACTATTTTGGGGGTGTTAACAAGTGCTTACTTGTTTTTTGTTTCTGCGGCACAAACGATTATAATATCTTCGTTACTTACTTTTCTCTGTAAAGACAAAATACATGCATATGTTCATACATATATAAATGCATATATACATAAATACGTACATACAAACATATATAAATATGCATGTTATGTGTGTACACATGTATGAATATAACTCTAAAAAATAATTCATTCCATAATCTATGCTTATGTATGTAATCAATTTTATTTGTTGTTTTAAATGCTGCCCTAATATAATACTTTACATATATATATGCATATGTACATACAATTATTAACATACTTTCGTACATAATCTATTGACATACATTCCCACATTTTTATGCACAAAAATGCATGTGTTGTATAGTACACTCGGAGCGCTCGCTCGTCGCTCACTCGTCTTTCCTAGCAGAGTGAGTATGCAGACAGCTACTCGCCTCGCACTGCGAGCGAGGCAACACACAACAGCCTCCCTCGTTTAAAAGGAGCGCGAGCAAACAAGCAGCGCTAGCTCGTTTGGCGAGCGAGCCAAACTTCTCGTGCCTCGCCTCATTGCAGCTACGAGTACGAGCTGCGAGCGCCTCGTTGTCTGCGAGGATTGAGTAGGAGTTTGCTTGCGTGCTCGCTCGAACTCCGAGTTTTTGCCCACCCTGGTCATAAATGATAGATTTCTATATCATACGTGAGAGAACAGACTTGACGAATTTTTACATCAACTATGAGTAATCAACAATGATATGAAAACATGTCAGACTTGATGTGTCATCAAGTTTGATTGCACATTGCTGACTTATATTTCTATCAAGGTTGATCACTCATAATTGTCGAAGATTTACATCACTGATGATTAAAATTTGAATGCCGAACTCAAAGGGAGTAAGCAGTATAGCAATATGCCAAAACGTATATGTTAGAAGGATATGAACCATCACACGTATACAAAAGTTTCCATCAAATTTTTCACACTGCCCTTTAGAATTTGATAGGCACTTGTAGGTAGCCACCCTACCAGACACGACTAACGCAAACTCCAATACATTCAAACAAAAATTGCTATTTCACCAACACACTCAAAGCCACATGTCAAAATTTTGTTTTCGTTCAATTCACGCAGATTCTTTCTCACATTGCTTCTTCTATAAAGGTTTATGTGTACAAAGGTTATGTGTGGGTCTCTTTGACCACAATATGGAAAATTCTTCAATTTTCTTATTTTTTCCTTATTCCCATTTTTGACGTTTGCCGTTTTGCACGTGGAGCTAACCTAAAATTTAATTTAAAAGATTTTCTGAGGCGAGCGGTTGCATCTGATTGCATGTTTTGTAATTTGTATCAAAAATAAATAAAATGAAAGAAAACAACCACTCCAAGGTTAAAGGAAAGTATAAAGTGATACTAAAAATGCAAAAACGCCATTTTGCTAATTGCTTGAGCAAGGAGAAGAACACCTTTGAAGATTTTTTTTGTGAAGATTTTGTGCCCGAATGTGAGGTTAGTGCGTCCAATATCAGGGCTGAAGATGTTGCGCCCGAATGTGAATTAGGAGATCTAGTAGCTATGGAGAATAGCCAAAAAGAAAAAAGTGCAGAATTAAAAGCATGGGCATTACGAAGCAATATTTCCCAACACGCCTTAGACGATTTGCTTCAAACTTTACGACGTATAGGAGTAGGCAACTTGCCGCTTTCCGCAAAGACTGTTTTGAGTACTCATAGACGAAAAGTTGAAGTAAAGTCCATTCCAAATGGAGATCTTTTGTATATGGGTATTCAAGATCATTTTAATTCAGACTCCTTTCACTTTTTAAATAAAAAATCTGAAGTCCTAATAGATGTAGGCATCGATGGTCTTAAGCCATTTAGCAGCTCAAATCGAGTTCTATGGCCAATTCTGGGGTCGATAGTGGGTTTTAGTGAAATGCGTCCATTTTTAATAGCATGTTTCTCTGGACTTAAAAACCAGAAAAGATCGATGACTTCATGAAAGATTTTTGCGAGGAAGTAAAACTACTAAGAACAAGTGGCTTGAGAGTAGGCTCGGAAGAAAATGCAAAGAAATTCAACGTGCGCCTTTTTACTTGCGATTCCCCAGCTCGATCTTTCGTCAGTGGTGTTCAATATTTTAACGGAAGAAATGGTTGCCCAAAATGCAATCAAGAGGGCAAATATGTCCATAGAAGAATGACCTTTTCAAAGGAAATTGGCGAGAGAAGGATAGACGAATCCTTTACCTTGCGAGCAAATTTGTCGCACCTTAGCCATGAGTTCAAGGAACGGAAAAGTATTTTAGAGAAAGCCGACTTCAATATGGTTTCGCAATTCCCCTTGACTGCATGCACCTAGTAGATTTATGTGTACTTAAAAAATTGTTAAATTTAATTATTAAGAACGGCAATATTTCGAAAGTGAACGAAAAAATCGACTTCCTTGCTGAGCACGTTCCTTCCGAATTCGGTAGAATATCGAGAAATCTGGGAGAACTTAAAAATTGTAAAGCAACAGAATTCCGTCAATTTTTATTATATACAGGCATATTTGTTTTGGAAGATTGTGTTGATGATGACGTATATTACCATTTTCTGCTGTTACATGCTGCAATTAGGATTCTTTCTAGCGAAAGGTCATGCATAGTAGAAGCTGATATTGCTCAAAACACGCTTCTAGAATTTGTATTTTATTTTGGCACATTGTATGGCTAATCAGTTTTAACATTCATGGATTACTCCATTTAGCAGATTGTGTGAAACAGTACGGCCCCCTTGACAATTTTTTAGCTTATAAATATGAAAATCATATGCAATTTCTAAAAAAACTTATTAATAAACCGAACAAAATTCTCCAACAACTGTATTCGAGACTTGGGGAAAGGCAAGGACAAGAACTACATGACGAGATTTCAAAAAAATCTAATTCTTTTCAAATAGATGTTAAAGAAGAAAGAAATTCCTTCTGTTTTTGTAAAGAATTAGGACCGGTAAAAATTGTTAAATATTCTCAAACGGATAAGGTAGTTTGTCGAATTTTTAAAGTATTGGAAAATGTATTTGAACTTCCCCTGGAATCATACTCTAGATTAGGTATTGTCTTAGCAAGCCAGTTAGGCGATGAAGTAATTGGAGTAAAAAAAGAATCGCTTGAACATAAATACTTTTGCATTCCACGTGAAGGGCACTTCATACTTATTCAGCTGCTGCATCAACTTTTCCACGAGTTTTCGAACTAATATGTTTTAATTTGAAAAAAAAAATATATATATATTGTACATAATTTTTTTTTGCATGCAAATACGTTAATACATATCCATATATACTATCTACAATCAACCCAGCAATGGCATCAACATCAGTAAAGGGTGAGAAAAAAAATCTATTTAAAGCATTGTATATTTAGGAACATATGTTGGTATATTTAATAAGTTTTTCGCTTCCAGGTTCGAAAATCATGAAGCGGAAGTACGATCGTGGACATGCTAAGGACGAAGTGCGAAAAAAACAGCCCTCAATCAAAAATGAACAAACCGACGGCTAGGGTTGCCAGATTTTTTATGCGCGAAATCAGTACGTTGGGCTTTTTCCTGCTAGAAAAATCAGTACTTTTCAGTACATTTTTATTCAAAGCAAAATTATGAATGTAAGTATCAGATAATACTTTATAACGCCTGAGTAGTTGTTTTTAACAATATGTTGGTACATATATAATTAAAATATAGTTCATAAGAAAAGTGTTATTCATTTTAACATGAGTGTACACATCATGACATTTTTGAATAGCAATAATGAGATCATTTCCATCTTCAGTGTTTAAATAGTCAAAGAATTCTATATATTTAATTTTAAAATTACTTTTAATATGAAGTACACTTTAAAAGAGGCTGACTTCCAAAACGTATCAATACAATGTTTGGATACTGTTATACTACGGTATTCAAACTGTTTATATACGCAGAGTTACGACACATTGCAACCAGATACATTGCATATTTTAAATTTTGAATATAGCAATGAACAATTTTTCTGAATTTTCCATTTTTAAAACACCAATGGTAACCAATAACAAACGAAGCATCAACTTTGTTTCTGATGCGCTGATTGCTCAAGCGCTGCGTTTCGATAACTTTTCGGATGCGTTTTGGAAAAGTATACATTGTCAATATTTTGTAGTTCGGCGTTATGGAACATTATACTTTGTACGTATGCAAAGCAATTGACGTTTTGGAAGTCAGCCAGACTTTAATAAGAAGCCGGTTTCTCTCTTTGCGCGAGGAAGCAAACTTTATACTTAACATCTTCTCAGTTGCTTAGTGTGGCATCGAAAAAAAACAATTACATATTTTTTCAAACTGTGGAAAAGTACCCCTATTTAAGGACTTCATCTATAATTTCTCATGACTTAAATTAATTTTTTCAACTACTAAAAAACTTCTAAAGGCTAAGAATTCGTTAAAAAAAAGTATCTAACTCTATGTCTTGTATGCAAAACTCTTTTACAATATCAGTAAATTGTGGAAAAAAGAATTGTAAGTTATAGGCAAAAGCCATTCGAATGTTCAAATTTGTTGTTATTAAACTGAAAGTTACTTTAGAGCTAACTAACAACACTCGACAAAAAACGTCAGCCTTTTTTTTAAATAATTAAACCTCCGTCACATTATCGCAACTGGTACGTAACGGCGATATGCCCATAAAACGATTGATCTTTTTTTTTTGTATTAATTTCAACTACAATTCAATTATCTTCTTACTTTTTACTGTACAGTTTAAGGAAGTTACAACTTTATGTAAAGACCTTAAGAAAACCCTAAAGTATTTTGTTTGAATTAAAAATTCAGTACAAATCAGTACAAATTTTGAAAAATCAGGACATTAGCGTACTGATTGAAGAAATGAATAAAATCAGTACAAGAGTTGACAAATCAGTACTCTACTGATAAAAGGTTCGTTCGCGTAGCTGTTAATTGTTCATGTTTAACAAAAACTTACAAGTTTTTGCGTTCGCGTACGCAAAAAACTTGCAAAGTAGGGGAAATTGAGAGAGCAAAGTGACATTTCATTTTGAGGGGAAGCTGCTGGTTTCTGCNAAAAACAGCTGGTTGGCATTTACGCAAATCACAAAATTGAATTTGATGGTTTGGAAGTTAAAAATTACAAAATGCGACTAATTAAACTTGTAAGAAGTAAGTAGTTATTTGTTTAATCAATAAACTGTACCAGGATACCACTTTGTAATGAGTTTTCGTACGTTTTAAATTTTACACTTTTGAATGTAAACAAAAATTTATGTCAGCTGTTCGTCTAACTTGCAAGTTTCTGCAAATTTTCTATTCGCGTACTATTTTGGATATTTCTCTCTTGTGAGCGAACAGATGACATTTCGCCGGAATTTGGCAGTTGGCTGGTTTCTGTTGGAGATTTTAAACGAACGCACCTAAAATCAGTATGTCTAGCAACCGTACCGACGACACACCAACCGAGATCGTACCAACCGACGAAGCATCAACGGGACTTACAGTCGATTCCGAGTACTTCGAAAATGTATTGAGGCTATTGAAAGAAGTAGTACAGAAGCAAAACCAGCTGGAGCAAAGATTAAACAATGAAGTATGTTTTTTTTTTTTTACTTTTTCACATTACTCTATATGTATTATTTATTATAACAGTAAATGTCTATTTAACTTATAACATCTAGATGGTGAAAAAGCGGAGTTTGCTACCCACAACAAAATGTTATGCGAAATGAAGGTAGCAACAAAGAAAATTGAGGTATGTTTTTGCAAGATGACAGGCGAAGGTAGCGACCCAATAATGGACGCAATAGCAAGTATGGTGCCTATGACAACGATGGCCGCCGTACTCGAAGTGGAGGAAAAGTGGGCAGACCCGAACTACACCCAAGCTATGGTATTGACTTGAACACTTCAATCTCAAATTTTAAACTTTTAATCATATTTATATTTCAGAAAACGTATCTCCTCAAAATAAAAGGTGTCTCTGACGACGTTGACGTTGTAGTCAAACATTTGTTACAGGTTCAACTGGGAGGGTAAGTGGCAAAAGCGTGCCCTGGCGGAGCTGACTATGGTGGACAAAGTGCTAAGTGGTATATGATCTACATTATTGAAGATTTCTGAATTTTCTTAACTTTCTCCTCTTTTTTTTACAGATATTTACAAAACGCTTGGCGTTGCCGGATTTGAAAGGAACGTGAGAAAATCGGTAGGGCTCAGTCACAATCGATTGAAAAAAATTTCTAAAAAGGAACAAAAAAAAATAGATTTTTTCATATATTCTTCTGATTATTCCTTTTTCTTATTGTTCCTGTTTATACCCGAGCGCACTTGTGCACAAGGGTATATTAACTTTGTTCACATAACGGTTGTTTGTAACAGCCAAAACGAATCGAGATAGATATAGACAAATGTATACATACATAAATGCTCAGAATGAATAGAGAAGTCGATTAAGCCATGTCTGTCTGTCCGTCCGTCTGTCCGTGTACACGATAACTCGAGCAAAAATTGAGATATCTCAACGAAATTTGGTATATAGGTTTCCATTTATCCAAGGTAGGTTGGTATTGAAAATGGGCGAAATTGGACTGTAACCACGCCCACTTCCCATATAACGGTAATTTCCAGAAATATGAAAACTGCGATATTTTAGTAACTACTGAAGATTTACTCAAAATTGATATTTACAATAAATTTTAGACGAAAAATAAGAATATTATAAACTTTTGGAAAATGGGCGTAGCCACGCCCACTTATGGTTAAGTGTGTATATCTTGGTAACCGCTGCACCAACCGCTGCTCTTCCAAACTTGGCACAGTTGTTGGCCTTGGTACACCATATCAAATGGCCGAAAATTTTTAAAATCGGACAATAACCACGCCCACATCCCATATAACGGTAATTTGGAGAAATACAAAATCTTCGATAAATCAGTAAATATGAAAGCTAATTTATTCAAAATTGATGCTTGCAACAACTCTTTACCAAGAGATACGTTTATGATAAAATTTTGGAAAATGGGCGTGGCAAAGCCCACTTATTATCAGATATATGTATCTCGGTAACCGTTCTACCAATTTGTACCAAACTCGGTATGGTTATTGTGCTTGCCACATAAAAGCAAAAATTATTGAATTCGGACTAAAATTACGGCCGCTTTTCATATAACGGTAAATTTGAGAAATGCTTGAAACTTCAATATTTCGAAACTTAAGGACGCTAATTTACTCAAAATTGATACACCCCGGCTTACCATGCATTGGTAGCTTTCGGAAAGGTGAAAAACATATATTTAATACTTGCTCCGGGTATCTAATGTTCGGCTCCGCCCGAATTTAGACATTCTTACTTGTTTTTGTGTAAGCTTTGTTGCTTTTAAAGTTTCTAAAATGAATTTTTATTTTTAATTTTTAAATTTAATATACACTTAACAGCTAAAGTCTGCATGCGCCATTCCTTTTTTAAATTTTCACAATATTTTACAAGCTAAAATTTGTTTGTTATGTTTTTTTATAAATATATCAATCATGCTTAAAACAAAATCATATAAACCAAGGTTTCAAGTTTTATACAAATTGAGAGCAGGGATGCCGTTTGGATCTAAATAGATCCAATTGGATACAATTTGAGATAAATTTTGCGAAATACCTATTTTTTCCGATCAGTATAAATGTGGTTACTTTTTTAAATAGGCCAAAATTTTATATTTTCTATAAAGTTTTTTTCATTCAAAACTCGATTTTCATTAAAGATGGTGGAGAGCATTACGATTTCGTAATGTATTAAAAACACAGGTCAACAACGTTTTGTTCTAGGAAAGTGTAGGGTCATTTTCGAAGTAATTTTTTGCGTAGAATCCGAATCCGGGGCTTAAATTGCTCTATCACGTCAGGATTTTGAGATATCCTTACCTAAAAGTGCAAAAACG
>NW_016157288.1:201222-219552 GCF_001687245.7 Rhagoletis zephyria
AAAATTGCAGAGCAGTACTCTCTGAGCTCAAATGCCCTTCTGATTTCATTTGTAATTCGATTAACTTGTTCAATTGTACCATGTTTTTCTCGGAAGCCAAATTGGTGTGCTGGTATTAAATTGCGTTCATGGAGAAAGGGAGATATCTTTGATAGGAGTACTTTTTCGAATACTTTGGAAAGACAGGGCAGTAAGCTTATTGGTCTGTATGAGGACGGCTGTATTGCGTCTTTTCCAGGTTTGGCTATCATAATTATCTTCGACCTTTTCCATGATTTCGGAAAGTAACCGAATTTGAGGATAGCGTTGAAAAGGTCAGAAAGAATTGCTAGTGCAACATTCGGTAGCTCTATTAGCATTTTCGGAGTTATAAAATCAGCACCCAGCGATTTCTTTGGATTAAGCTGCTTTACTATAGCTTTTACTTCTAAAGAGTTCGTCTTCTAGGTGTGTATAGCTCATTTGTATTTTTAGTTAGCCGTGGCAGCCTGAAGTTGTTCGTTGGACAGTTTGGCTGAAACACATTCTTTAAATGGTGTGAAAAACACTCGGTTCTCTCCTGCTCACTACGAGCCCAGGTACCACTTTGGTTCCTAATTGGCATTTCTGCCACAAGTTTTTCTATTTCGGTATTTGTAACTGATGTATGCGTAGGTGGTACTTGGACTTGACTTGGTGTTGCCAGGCCATCGGCTGAAGTAAAGGTTTCTTTAAAATGTTCAACAAGGGAGTCTATATCTCCCTCGCAGTTAAGTGCAGCGTTTAATTTAAGGTGACTACTGATATACTTTTTATATTTAAGCCAGTTGGTGTTATTTGAAGTTAGACGAGGCGCAATATCGATATTTTGGGTCTGTTCATATAGTTTTATTAATATAGGGGAGTGATCGGATGATAGTTCAGGTAGAGTTTCTGCTGTTATGTTATTTCAGTATATGTTTCTTGTAATTGCGAAATCTATTAGGTCTGGTATCTTCTTTATATCGGTGGGCCAGTAAGTAGGTTTACCGGGAGATGTGACCTCTAGCCTATTGTGCCTGTTTATAATGGTATTGTATAACTGCCGCCCTTTTGGGTTAATAAGGCGTGATCTCCAGCATGATAAAAATATAGTAAGGTAGAACCGCTGAGAGTCACTTTTGAAATTCTTGACGTTTCCAAACAATTTAATTTTTAAATTTACTCACAAACTCACACACACATTTTCATTTTCAATCTCAAGCAACAACAATTTCGAACAATTTCAATTTTTTATTTTCACTTTTATATGATTTTAAAATGTTGGCAACCTTAAAAAAAAAATCATGGCCGACAAATTGAGAGAACGGTTCTACCTTGCTATTGCCTCCTGGCAGGAATCTATCAAAGAAATCTTTAAAGTCATTTTCAGAAATTAAAAATCGCGGTGGGCAATAAATAGCCCATAGATTTAAGTCTCGGTCGCGGTTTCGTAAGCATATGGTAGTTGCTTGCAGACAGGCTGTTGCTTTTGAGTCTAGAATATTGTGCTTTAGGCGATTTCTAATCAGCACCGCTGTGCCTCCATGAGCTTTACCATCTGGGTGATTTGTGGCATAGAATTTGTATCCAGGTATGGAGAAATTATATTTATTTGTTAAATGTGTCTCGGACAGTAGCATAACATCTATGTTATATTCAGTCAGAAATTTACTGAGTTCTAATCTACGCTGGTTTACACCGTTAGCATTCCATAAGCAAATTTTCAATTCACTCATTTTTTATTCACTAAAATTTGCAACAATTGGTTTTGAGCCTTTATGAGTTCTTGAATCATATTTTGCATAGAAGACATGAATTGAGGCATACAATTGGTAAGATTCAATATCATTCCTTCTATTCCAAAAGTAGGGGGGTTCGGCTGCATTTGCCCAGTATTATTCCTTTGAATATTTGCAAATGTTTCTTGATTGGAGTTTGATTTCGCCGTGCTTGGCTCCGTTTGTAGTTTTAATGCGTCGGCAAAAGAAACGTTGGGAACTCGCTGCGCGTTGGCAAATAAGGCTCCTGGTGTAGTGGTTGATGGCGTGAGGTGTTGGTATGTATAAGAGCTAGTTGGAGTGGTAGAAGAACGTACGGCTGTGTTGCGCTGATTCATGCGAGACTTTAAATCTTTGTATACAGGGCATCCCCTATAATTGGCGGTGTAGTTACCTCCGAAATTACTGCATTTCTTTGCAGTCACATCAGCTTTGATAGCCTTGCAAGAAGCGGAAGCGTGAAGGTCGCCACAGGCAACACACACTGGACGCAAGGTACAGTATGTTCTGGTATGCCCAAATTCTTGACAATTTGTGCACTGTACGGGACCGTTTCGCTTGTGCGGCTCCTCCACTGTTATTTTTCGGTGTAGAAGGTATCGTAGGTGCACTGCGTTTTTATTCATTGGCTTTGTTTCTGGCTTAAGTTCTACCTTAAACATATGCTGAGCGATTTTTGCTCTGTTGATAATATTGACAACATTTTTAACAGTAAATCCTGCCTTCTCTAGAGCATGAGTAATATCATCAATGGGTACACTTGATTCTATACCTTTTATTACTACTTGCAGTCCTTTGCTGCTTTTGAGCTGGTACGTATAGAAGTTTTTCTTATTGTCATTAAGGCGTTTGGTTACCAACCGGTAATTTTCTTCAGTTAGAATCTGAAGTTTGGTCTCTTTAATGTTGCCCTTGGTAACTGACGTTACGTGGAACGTATTGTCTCCAATAAGCTGAGTTAATTTATTCACGAGCTCACTACAGTTTTGCTCTCGTAAATAAATTGGGGGCGGTTTGGGTTTGGCTTTAGAAACTTCATTCGGCTCTTTGTCACATTCATTGTCCAGAATCGCAAACTTATTTCCCAGTAGAGGGTTAATGTCAGTGGTTTTCGTTTTTGCAATTTTTGATGGATTTGCAATTTTTTTCTGCTGTGGGCTTAATTTTCGTTTGACTTGTATGTACCTATCAATACCCGTTTGAGTCAATATACGGGTTGTTGGATTAACCTTCATCTGCTCCTCAAAAAAAGTTACGTTTATGTCCCTTTGCGTAGTTTTCTACGCATATGGGATTATTTTCTCGTTTTGACTGAAACAATTTTCGTAAACCAAATAGCAATTCATTATATTTTGTAAAGAGTTCAAAATGATAGTAAAAGGGTTACCTAGTGAAATTAAATTATCTTTTCTTCAATGCAACTTTCACACAAATTTCTGTTATGTTGTTTTTTACTAGCCCCTTTTCCACAGAAGCAGCAAATCGTTTCGCTCATATTATTTTTGGTCGGAGCATCATTTTTATAGCATATGTGACATCTAGCCTTGCCTTTTAGCTGTGGTGGAACAATTTTTAATCGTTTGGTAGTTTCAGGTGTTAATGGCTCCAAAGAGCTATTAAAAAAGTGAGCTGCGGAACGTGATCTGGGTTTACGATTTCTTGTGTCCATATACGGTTTAACGAGAGCAAGCCCGAGTTCTTGTAAAAATTTTCTTCTCATTGTTGTTTTTTGAGTGGTTTGCCAATCCGGATCCAACTCTTTGAACATGATAAATGCATTTAGGCGGAAATATCTATCATATTTGCAAAAACAGTCATTGGCCACCTTGATGTTTTTCTCTTGCAACTATAATAAAAAGCATCTTGTCAACAGTATCTACACCGCCTGGATAAAAAATTAGTTAGAGGTTAGTGAATTAGGAATTTTGTTTTTAGAATTACCTTTAGTTTTATTGTAATACTTTATAATCCATGGCAGCTTTTTCTCTCCAGGCTCGATTTCAATCGTTCTCTGCATTGTACTTTGCAGAACTGTACATTTATTTTTTCTTCCGATGTAAGAGACTAGTGTTGTGTTCTCAGTAAAAGCCACAGTATATACATATATACTTTTGGGTTGTGTGCAGCGTTTTCGTTTTGCGCGCATGGCAACACTTACTCATCGCCTCATGATTAGAAAAGTTCTTTTCGAGGATGAACTATACATAATTATGTGTTATTTATGAACAAAATGTAGGTTAAGTATAATATTAATTTTTAATGTATGCTTAATGAAGAATAATATCAATAATTAAGTTCATATTTAAAGCTTGTGTTTTATAAACTGGAAAACTCAAATAGTAATTATAGCACTGAATGGAGTTTTCTTAAATGTAAGTTTAAAATTAAGAAAAAAGTCCGTGATCTACAAGTTATAAGCGTTTTCAGCATTTAACAGTTCATTATCATGTACGGTGTAATATAACAAGTTATACACTGAACTATGATAATCTGTACTAGCATCTATAAAATGACAATGATTTGCAATGGTTTTACACTTTTGCAATTAATTTCGGTCATTATTACACAGTCATGACTTGTGCCACTCTGCCATAGTACGGTTGTTGCTCCCTTTCATACCACAGTAATTTTGTATACAACTCTGAAGGAACAAAATGCATGCTCCTTCTCATTATCAACCCTGATCAGATTTTACCCCCGAGTACTCAAAAAGGTTTATTACTGTATATACTGTGGTAAAAGCAAAGGTTGATTGACATAGTGGGACTTTCTTACATTCCAAAAGTTTTGCGGGAATGCTCCTTTCATTTTTTCTCATAGTCCCTACCATTGTAATTCCTTTGGAAAGCAGTTGTGGACCAGCTCATAAGAGGAGAAAAAATTATCCATCGTTACGTTGTGTCCTTTCAAACCGCAAATTAGATCCAGAACAACCACGTTGGCCTTGGCTTTTTCACGCGAAATGGCATCAGAAGATTTACCCAAGTAAGGCTGACAGCCTCATTACGTAAGTCGTAAATTGGGCTGAATTGTACGACTCGACAACATTAGCATTGTCTACTGTCGTGCTGAAATAAGTAAACGACGAAAATTGTCGAAAACTATGCAGTGCTGCCAAGTTCTTTAATACACTAGTCGAGTGGAAATTTTAGGCAATGACGCTAAATTTTCGATACGATTCGACTCTCGAAAAACGACTTGCATTCGGCACGACTCTCGCAATGAGGCTGTTAATCTTCCAAACATAACATGTTACCGAGCAAACACACAACCAGGATTTTATCCCATATTTTTCTGGTTTTGACGGCATGTATTGGCGGAACTTACATCGTCCCCGAAAGCCAAGTAACTGCTCATCAACCGTGACACACTCGTGAAGATTATAGTTTTCGACCACATATCAAAAAGCTCGCGGATAGGCGCAAATTTATCTGACGTTCTGTGTTAGCGTCTGCTATTGCATCGTCAAATCTGATAACCCTATTGACATAAATAAATGTCTTCTTTGACATGATTGATCTGAATACAGGTCGACCATGTTCATCGTCAAACAAATCAGTCATTGTCTCGTTTTTTGATCTGTGGTAAACACACAATCAAATAATACTCTCATGGAACAAAAGGTCACACTAGCACTTACCTGTAGACTCCTGCTAAAATCAAAACAGCCATATATGCTCGCAGTAGTTTGGAATCAATTTGTTGAAAATTTTCGCCGCATTTCGCTTGTGCAAATGCATTAGAATGTTTTAAAATAACGCTTTCAATACATGCTGGGAAAAATAGCAAAAACGTATACTCGATTCCTCGGACGCGTGCTTTAGCATACTTCGTAATGCCAGGTGTAAGTGAAATTACATTTTCATTAGGAAGTCTTCCGCTAGGAGCGCGAAATGGCTCAAGCTGCCACACTTGACCATCTTTGTATACAAGAGAGCGATCGATATATTTATCAGACTCCCCGGGCTCATTTTGCTGATTCACATTATTTTCATCTTCGTCATCGGATTCGCTAGCAAAAGAACCTCCCAGCGTACACATTTCTGGAGCATAAGCTTCGTCACTGACATCGGAGGAATCATCATCGCCACTTTCACTTTCATGGATTAATTGTTCAATTTATTCATCCGTAATATATTTTGGGCGGCTCATGGTATTGTTTTTTCTTCAATTCTTTAAAAATTCCACTTCCCTAAATTTCCTCAGAAAAATTTTCGCACTGAAGCTAATCACAAACGTCACTTTTGCCGCCAAAACGCGGAAAACATATGGGAGTTGCTCTTGCGTAGAAATCTGCGCAAGGGTTACCAGTGTAAGTTTTTTTATACAATCCCTCAAAAGAGGATTTCGTTCAGTAGTAAGTCGTATTTTGCTTTAGAAAACTAAAAAAAATAAAGTAAAGAAGCCTAAAATAAAAGCATTCATCCGTTTTCAAGAAAAATTTTAAAATACATTGCTCTTGCGTAGAAAACTACGCAAGGAGCAGATGAAGGTTAAGTAGGTCAACTTGCGCTCAGCTGCGTTGCTTGGCTTGGGTTGGTGCCGAAATTACCGCTGTCATTGCTGAAGTCGTGGTTGTAGTCGTTGTTGTGAGAGCTGCGCTCACCGTTGTTATTGTGCTTGTTGCTAAGCTAGTGCTTTGTTGTTGCTTTAGAACAACTTGGTCTACTAGAGACATTGGCGACTGTGCATGCCAAGATGTAATGCACGAGGTTTGGGGCAGTGTTGCCAGGTCTTTGGCATGAGAAAACGTCCCTCTTAGTTTGAAAAAACGTCATTTCCTACCCAAAAACGTCTTTTTTAAATGTATGCACATAGAATTGTTCTTATTAAACTTTTATTGTATACAAAGCTAGATAAGTATGTATGTAAGGTATATTAAAATGTCATTTCGACAGAGCACATTTAAAATTCATTGTAAACTGGTTTGAGATCGTTAATATAAAAGTCATTTTATACATACACTTGTGATCAGCTGATTAATTATTTATTTAATGTTTATTATTTTTCCTTAAGAGCCTAGCTCATTATATAACAAACAAAACATAAATCCACATCTAAAACTTTGTGCAAAAATTATAAAAAATCTGCAAAGTTTAAGCTAGATTTTCAACTTTTTAAGAATTTTTTGAGTATACAGTTTGATAGACCATTATTAAATTTCAAGGTAATAATGTGCAAGTTTTAAGTTGTAAAAGAATCGCGTTGATTTTGAATCATTTTTTTTTTTTCTTGTAGACATTTGGTTACGTGGTCGGTTGTCGAAAATATTTCAGCCTTTTTGCGTTCATTACAATTTCAATGAAGTCTTAAAAAGACGCCTACTTTGTTCTGACTTTTTATGCTGCTACAGCTTGTTTGGTGCTTTTGCGAGCGTGCGTGTTGCAATAGATCAGCTCTTCCTGATTTGNCGCACTAAAATTACGGCCGCTTTTCATATAACGGTAAATTTCAGAAATGCTTGAAACTTCAATATTTCGAAATTTAAGGACGCTAATTTACTCAAAATTGATACACCCCGGCTTACCATGTAGCGGTAGCTTTCGGAAAGGTGAAAAACATATATATAATACTTGCGCCGGGTATCTAATGTTCGGCTCCGCCCGAATTTAGACATTCTTACTTGTTTTTGTGTAAGCTTTGTTGCTTTTAAAGTTTCTTACTTGTTTCTCTTANCTGATTTGACTTTTAATGTGCAATTGCAAACATTATAATAAGCCTCGTAATCTCAAGTGTATACAAAACCAGCCTTTGAGCGGGGGATCCTTAGACCGAGGCCACGCAATGAGCGGCAAAGCGGCGAGCGGTTGAGCGGCTTAATTAAAACATATGAAATACTATTGAAGTGGACCATGCTCTGAGCGGCATTTCTGAGAGGCTGAGCGGAGTTTTTGTATGTCGCCGCTCAGCTGCTAGCCGCTTTGCCACTCATTGCCTGGCCGCGACCTTAGTCCAAGAATCCAAAAAAAAGCGCGTACGCTTGATTTGCATCATATTTAAGTCATCAGTGTCCAAAGAATAAATATCTTTTGAAGACGCTGCTGCAAAAAACAAAGCTTGTAAAGATTTATTAAGAAAATAGTTCAAAATCAGTTCTACTTATAAGGTTTAGTAACAGAGAAATATTACTGGGAAGTTAAAAAACGTCATTTCTTACACAAGNTATTAATAATTTCTCGGCGGAGCGATTAAAAAACACGTCCGCACAGGTTGACAGTCGAATTTTAATAATTATGTACTATTTATGTAGAAATCTCTTTCATATCACATATTTTCATTAACNCTGGGAAGTTAAAAAACGTCATTTCTTACACAAGAAACGTCCAAACGTCAACAGGATACAAAAAACGTCTAAATGACGTTAAAAACATCAACCTGGCAACGCTNCTGTTAAAAACTAAATTTGATTTATTTAAGGAAATTTGTATGAATTTTACCGAAAATACTTTAAATACACTCTAAAAAAAATTTGTTTGTTTGCGCATTTAAGAGAGGTAACCAGTTTTCTCTTTTAATGTGTGCAAATTTGAACACCGTGTAATAAAATTAAACATAAAGGAAAAATTCACTGGATAACGAAGGTTCCGTTTTGCTAGAGAATGGCCTAGTTCTCGAATAGAATACTAACCTATTCCACATTAGTTATCGAAGGTGAGACTGGAAAAAAAATTGTTTTCCAATCATTTTCGAATTGTTAACCAAGCCCAATGTTTATTGGGTACCAACATAAAGCAATTCATGTGTAGATACTCCTTTTCTACATAACTACTTTGTTTAAATTTTTTTGGTTTCTTTTCAAATATATGGGGCAATTCACGTCAAATGTCCCAGCGCGCTGAGCANTTTATCGCGATCAGCATTGTTTGTGGGGGAAACGAACGAAAAGTAAGCATCTCGTCGATCAGCTGAATGCTTTTGGTCAGCTTCTGTTTCGGCAAGGTTTATTTCACTGCACTTGGTGCTTGTGTCACTATTCGGTAAGCGCGGTGGGGNCAATTCATGTGTAGATACTCCTTTTCTACATAACTACTTTGTTTAAATTTTTTTGGTTTCTTTTCAAATATATGGGGCAATTCACGTCAAATGTCCCAGCGCGCTGAGCAGTGCAAAACAAGCTACTTTTCGACTAGCTGGGAAGCAGACAGAAAATGGGAAAAATAATACGAAAATTATAAATTCTATAAAGTTTGTACGGGCTATACGATGGTACTATGCGCTTTCCTAAATTTNAGCTGCTTTTATTTTATTGTATGTTGGCACATTTATTTGAATTTCTCGCGGCATTGCGAAAATTGAGAAAAAGTAGNTTCCCACTTTCATGGTGAAAATTCTGAACGAAAATTTATTTGTAATTTTTTCTCAATTATGGTCATTTTTAATATTGAGTCAAACCACGCCAACTGTGTCAATGAATTTCCATTGATTTTCTGGAAAGTGAAGACTATTGTTGGAATCTGTAGATAATTATAGAACAAAAATACAATTTGGACGGTTTTTCGAAATTGCACTTCGTTTTTGTTTTTTTGGTATTATAAGAATATTGCAGTTTTTGAGAGAAAAATTCGTAACTCGCGACCCATTTGATGAAATTTTTTTTTAGTTGCTGAAGCTTTCCCCTTTACAATAGAAAGATTTGCAGAATAAAATTTGCAAAACAATTAATTCTTTAATGACAATAATTTAAACAATTGCAATTATTTATATATTCTAGGCCCGCGATTGCAGTGAAATTTTGGCACAATATACTCTAAACTCTCGTTTTTAAGTTCCAAAAAGAAAAAATTGGTATTTCCAATTTTGACAGTCGCTATCGACTTTTTTGTCACTTTTAGGCGTTGAGTAAATAGCAATTTTCATTTAAGCTTGTGTGAGCATTTTTATGTTAATTAATGAATAATTATACAAGTACGTACATTATTTAACGTATAAATGCTATCACTCACACAAGCTTAAATGAAAATTGCTATTTACTCAACGCCTAAAAGTGACAAAAAAGTCGATAGCGACTGTCAAAATTGGAAAGACCAATTTTTTCTTTTTGTTGTTGCCTGTAGCTGTAATTTAAAATTTTTATTTTCATTTTTTTTTTTTTTTTATTATGAAAAAGTATCTGTGAAGTGCACAACGAAAAAAAAACTGGTACTTTTACAGGCAACAAGTTACGCAGAGGAAGTCAATTGTCACCTCCTAGGACAACTCCATGTTAAATGCGACAGTAGAAAGCATGGGTGGTAGATTTGCGAGGTACCGGTATTCGACTCCCGAAAACTGGTGAATTCACTAGTTCTGTACTAGTACTTTCCGCTGCAGGTATACAAAGCATGCACAGCGGTGACACCACATACACACAAATATGGTACATGTTTATCTGTACAAATGCACTAATCGCGCGCTGTGATCCCAGCTAGCACAATTACCAGACATTTTCTGATATCAGACAATTCAGACAAATGTCTGAGTGAAAAGTTGACTATTTAGACAAGCCTTGCAGATTTATGGATGAATTATCAGGGGAATTTTATTTATTTCCTTATGCGACGTGTCTGATCGAGTTCTCTCCGATTTCGAGCAGACACGTTTGTTTTTCTTTTCTTACACAGGCCGATCGGCTAAATGCCAACAAAAAAAATATATAACAGAACTGCAATAAATTTAAAAACTTCTTCAAAGAAATATAAAAACATACACATTACCGCAAAATTATCGTACATTTCAGCGAAAAGTAATACAGAAATCAAAGACCTCACCCTCATAGAACTTCTAAAAGGTATGATGATTAATATTTTCGCTTTAATATTGGTAATATTTTAGTTATTTTCAATAGATTAAGCATTGGAAAATGTACCACAAACTTCAAACTCGCATGTGGAAGAATTAGACAATTTTTCAACATGTCCAAAAACAGGATAACAAGGCCAAAAAAAGGAAGCGCAACAATAAAAATATAATTAGTTACACAATTTATATTAAATTGAGTTAAATTGAATACGAAATAAATAAATTTAATGTGAATTTAGTCAGATTTTAATTCGACATTTCTCCCGAAATCTGTTAGCTATCAGTCAGACTCATCGGCAAAATAAGTCAGAATTTTGCATGATTTTTTGTTCAGATATCCGTCAGACTCATCGCCAAATAAGTCAGAATTTCCCATAATGATTTGGTCAGACATCTGTTAGATATCCGTCAGAATGGTTGGTAATTAAGTCAGAATTTCCCACGTGTCGGTTAGACTTCCTGTCAACCTCTCCATACGCTTCCCTGACCGATATCGGCCAGAAATCATAAAGATTTCGGACTTTTTTGCCGACGAGTCTGACAATTTGGCAATTTTGCTAGCTGGGATGTTGATTCAAAGTCAACATTTGAAAACACATTTACATATATGGCTGTTGCTGAGTGTGTAAAGACGCTTGATACAATTGATTGCTGCCAAGAGGGTCCGAGTTCAATTACCATCAGACAGAACATAAAATTAATATTTTTTTCTTCTTAATTACGAAAAAGCATCTGTGCACTTCACAACGACATATTTTATAACGTACCTACTCAAATTTAAAACGAGTTGGGTTGGTGCTCTTTCATATGGTTTTTTTTTTTTTTTTTTAATTTAGAACGTTTGTTTTTAATTCTAAAATTGTTTTCCCTCAGTGTATGGGTTTGTCGCCTTAAAGAAAAATCTTGCCATACAAATAATATTTCTGGATAGGTATTTTATCGGAATCCGCTATAAAACTAAAATTTTTGAAAAAACCTGATTTTCACACCTTGCTAAATACATCTCGTCATAAGTTTTCGAAAACCAATTAAAAAATAAACCATCTAAACAAAACAAAAATTATTTTAAAAATAGTTCTTGAAAAACGCCCAATTTTTTAACCCTGTTTTTAATAGAGAATTAAACAAGGATTACGATGGTGTAATTTAAGTTAGCTTTATCAAACATAACCATCTTATATATAGAAATGTTAAGCACATTTATTTAGCTTTAAATGACGTTAAGATGAAGTCTCTACGATGAGCAGAACCCGAGATATAACGATTTGAAGAAGTACAAGATTAGTCGGAATCACGAAAAAATCCAAACTTAGACAGATCATATCTCAGAAGAAAAAAATAAAGAAAAAACAGTTCCTCGAATACGTGTTAGCTTATTTCATGTATAGAACCATAAAAATAATTTGAAGTGAATCGAAAGTGTGACTCCAAATTTGGTGTCCGATATGAAAAAGAATGCCTCATATGTGTGTATTATTATGATTATTATTAAGGAACGGCTTATTGGCATACCATCAACCCCTAAACTAGGGGCTGAAGTAAGGATTGAGTAGCTATCCAGAAAATTCAACGAAAAACATTGTAAAGTGTTTTCGCAGGAAGGCCAAGTCAATTTTTTTTATGGGATTCGTGCTAGAACAAAAAATGCGATGGAAAAGTGAACTTTCTTAGTTTTAGCCACTCAGCCTTTTTTTCAACCCATAATTTAGGGGTTGATGGTATTCTAATTAGCTTTTCTTAATCTGCATTAAATTTGCTAAAATTAAAAGACATTGTATCAGGGTCATAATTTTCCTTTGAGATACAGCAAAAAGAAAGGCTAAAAGTGATCAATTTTTTGAAAATTGTCAAGTTCGTCCCCTTATTTCTGCCCTTAGTGTAAAGAGTGTTGACGTTCGCTTTAGTTTTACTTTAATCGACATAACTCAACTTTACTTACAAGAAAAATTATTGCGCTATTATCGTTATATTTGATTCTATGATACTTACTATCCACAAGGGAAAGCCCGAGATGGAATGGTCATTCTTATTAGTAACAGCATAAAGCCTAGGAATTAGAATCGCATAGTGATGAGTTCATTCATAATACTGCAATACACATTGATGTGCACTTGGGTGGCATTACTGTATCTGCTATATACTGCCCCCTCGTCATAACATAACAGAAAAAGAATTAAATCGCGCACCGTCGTCAATAGAGTCACAACTCAAAATTTGGCATTTTGATGCGCTAAAAATGTACATAGAGTTTTTATTTACCTTTCAGCAGAAGCTGGAGAAAATTTTTGTTATAATTTGTTTAAAAAAACCGAAGGCAAAGTCGCCCTTGCCCATATGATTAGCATGTGCTACGGAATAGTTTTTCGCATTTTCTGACGAACGTATTATTTTGAGTTGTGACTCTTTTGAAGACGGTGTGCGAAATGCCTTTTTCCCTACAGTTTGGCAGTAATAGTATAGTACTTAATAGTATCTCCACTGTGAGATTGTGTGTTAAGCCAAATGATATTTGTATTTTCAATATACAGTTGCGGATGTAGGGACCAACCCCAACACTTCCCGCAGTAGTTAAATGGCAACATCAACAAGCGCAGTAAACGAGCAGAGCTGTTTGACATTCGTTTGTACTAACTGAAACCAATTTCATTCAACGTATTTTCTAGCGACTAGAATTTCTGTGTGTAAAATCAACTTGTATTTGTTTAATTTTTAAGTTAATAAAGACATAAAGAAATAGTATTTCTATAACTGGTGACCCCGCTAAGAACATAATATGGTGAACGAAGGCGAAGATAGATACGAAGACGCTATCACTTCTTTCCATATGGCAGTTTGTGCGAGCAGGGATTACGGCCGACGGAACGAAGTACTACACAATTGTAGCTGAAATTGATTCAGCAGTTCTCACTCACACTACCGATATAATTTCATCACCGCCTGCTAGTGGCAAGTACGACGCATTAAGGCAAAGGATGAACGGAACCGCAACAATGCAGTTTCGGGTAGAACGTCATCCACCAGTTCGCGCAGGACCACAACTCAACCAACACATGACACTTAATGTTGGTATCACCGCACTTTTGGTGAAAATGCAACACGATGCCGGCAGCCATGTGCTTTCGGTCAGAAACGTTCGGAAAACTAATTAGTCCTCCGTTCAAAACGGATCCTGCGGAGGCTGATAATAACTGCAGCCGCCTTCACTAAAATTTCTTATAGATATGGGTGCGAAGATATCAGTGGTACCCAAAAGTTGTAAAGACAAGCGATGGAGCACGCCTATGAAGCTGGTAGCTGCAAGCAACACGCAAATTAGTACCTACAGTACTAAGCGTATTGTGTTGGACCTGGGTTAGCGGAAGCAATATATTGGGTGCTGATTTTTTAAAACATTTCGATATTCTGGTGGACATGAAGAATCAGGCGATCATTGATAGAACAACGAACTTCCGATCGATTTGCCAAATCATGAAGCATCGTCTCATTAAGTGGCGTAAGTTTATTTCAGCAGATATTAGCGCGCTACCCTTACATCACCAACGACTTACCCAAGGCGGACAGAACATCGAAGCCCGTTCGACATTTCATTGAGACGAAAGGTGCCCCTGTGGTACAAAAAGTGCGCCAAATCTCCCCCGAGAAGCTCGCGGTTGCAAGAGAAGAATTCGAGTATTTATTAGACCGACGTATTTATTAGATCAACGCTCGAAGAGCCAATGGGCTAGTCCACTGCATACGATGCAGAAAGCGAATGGGAAGTGGCGGCCTTGCGGTGCTTATAGGCGGTTGAATGCGAAAACCTTGCCAGACAATTATAGGGTCCGTCATATACAAGACTTCGGAGGGGACTTGTATGGAAAAACTATTTTTTTTTTCGTAAATGAAGGTAAGGTCTACCACCAATTCCCTGTACACCCAGCAGATGTTCCGAAAACGGCCATCCTCAACCTGTTCGGCTTGTTCGAATTCAAGTATATGACGTTCGGACTTGGAAATGCAGCACAGACGTTCCAGCGTCTCGATGATGTCCTCATCGCCTCCACGTCACCTGAGGAGCACGCGACACATCTTCAGCATAATCATCAACAGCGAAAAATGCCAACTCGGCCGGGCGGAGGTGGAGTTTCTGGGCCAAATAGTCTCATGCAAAGGCATTTAACCACTGCCTCAGAAAGTAAGAGGCATCATTGCATTGAAGAAACCGAAGGAAGTCTCCAAACTGAGGAGATTTTTAGGGGCCGTCAACTTTTACAGACGTTTTTTAACGCACGCTGCCGCCATCGAACCGCCACTACAGCGACTCATGGGCCCTTGCAAGAAACACGACAGGACAGTTATTGCCTGGACAGTAGAGACGAAGGAGGCTTTCGAAAATCTTAAGAGGCAATTGGCGGAGGCTGCATTATTGGCTTTCCCGATGAAGCGCGTTTTACACAGAAGTTTACACCAACTGAGAAGCAGTATAGCACATATGGCCGTGAGTTACTTGCCATATATAAATCTGTGCCGCATTTCCGTAATTTGTTGGAAGGAACGAATTTCGCAATATTTACAGATCATAAGCCGCTCACGCATACACTCGATCAAAAATGGGAAAAACTATCCCCACGGCAAACTCGCCAATTGGTTTATATTAGACAGTTTTCGTCCGATATACGGCGCATCAGCGGAGCTGAAAACCTTGTAGCCGAAATGCTATCAAGAATCGAAACGTTTTCGCTACCATCGCCGATAGACTTACAGCAGGTGTACGAAGAGCAGAATAGAAGCGACGAGTTGAGGAGTCTGTTAAATGGTCAGCCCACTTCGTTTTACCTGGTCAAAACTCAGTTTCCGGGTACGAGCGTACAAATCATTTGCGATAACTCATCGGCGATACTTCGCCCATACGTTCGGGACGTTTTGCGACACGTGGTTTTCAATATGGTCCACGGTTTGGCACATCCTGGTGCGAAGGCAACTATAAAACATATTTCCAAGAGCTTCGTCTGGAAAGGATTGAGCAGCGATGGTGCGTAGTTGCCCAGCATTCCAGCTTTGCAAGATAGCGCGTCACACGAAAGGGGAACTACAGCAATTTTCGATCCCTGGGAAGCGTTTTGAACAGGTTAATGTAGACATCGCCGGCCCGTTTGCCCATTCGCGCGGATACACATACGGGGGTGGTCCCCGAAGTACCCGACCTAACAAAGAAAACACAAAAATTTTTAAAAATAATATATTTATTTTTTAACATAATCTCCTTTCAGCTCTATACACTTTTCCCAGCGATGCGGTGCATGAGGTAACAATTCAAACATTAATTCATTAATTCGCTAAACACTCAATTGAAACCTCTTCACAACACTGTTTTTGGTCGAGTGTGAGGAAATGCGGCACCCATCTTGGACACAGCTTTCTCATTTCCAAATCTTCAGATAATATGCGACGTACCGTACGTTTTGAAATGCCTACTATATCTGCTAGCTCGCGCATTTTCAGTCGACGATCACCAATTACCGCTTTGTGGATTTTCTTCACCATTTCTGGAGTCGTCACCTCATTCGGTCGACCACTGCGATGCTCGTCTTGGCAGCTCGTACGTCCTCGTTCAAACTCTGCTACCCAATATTTTGGATGGGCTGAGGCCTTTCAAATAAAAGTATTGTATCACATAACGATGACCAATTTTCTCCATTTTCACAAATACACTGAAAACGTTCATTATTGACGGCTGTCAAGCATATACTAAACAACGTGGCGGGCTTAAACTTGAATCATATGCTTTATAGATTGTGAACTTTTTAACACAGTGACATTTTTCAAACAACTACCGCCATCTCTAGGTTAGACCTGTGTCGACCTTTTTTCACGATGGTTGGAAGTTATTCCTATAGTGGACATGACCGTTGAGACAGTGGCAAGAGAGCTTTTAAACGGTTGGTTAAGCCGATTTGATACGCCAAAGTACATTGCTACTGATCAGTGGCGTCAGTTCAAGAGTGCGTTGTTTGCTTACTTTCCCAGGGACGATGTAGCAGTAGGGATGTTAATTTTCGGCTTTTTCCGATCCCGGGATTTTCGGGATGGCGTTGTCATAATCCCGGGATTAGTCCCAGGATTTAGANACCCATCTTGGACACAGCTTTCTCATTTCCAAATCTTCAGATAATATGCGACGTACCGTACGTTTTGAAATGCCTACTATATCTGCTAGCTCGCGCATTTTCAGTCGACGATCACCAATTACCGCTTTGTGGATTTTCTTCACCATTTCTGGAGTCGTCACCTCATTCGGTCGACCACTGCGATGCTCGTCTTGGCAGCTCGTACGTCCTCGTTCAAACTCTGCTACCCAATATTTTGGATGGGCTGAGGCCTTTCAAATAAAAGTATTGTATCACATAACGATGACCAATTTTCTCCATTTTCACAAATACACTGAAAACGTTCATTATTGACGGCTGTCAAGCATATACTAAACAACGTGGCGGGCTTAAACTTGAATCATATGCTTTATAGATTGTGAACTTTTTAACACAGTGACATTTTTCAAACAACTACCGCCATCTCTAGGTTAGACCTGTGTCGACCTTTTTTCACGATGGTTGGAAGTTATTCCTATAGTGGACATGACCGTTGAGACAGTGGCAAGAGAGCTTTTAAACGGTTGGTTAAGCCGATTTGATACGCCAAAGTACATTGCTACTGATCAGTGGCGTCAGTTCAAGAGTGCGTTGTTTGCTTACTTTCCCAGGGACGATGTAGCAGTAGGGATGTTAATTTTCGGCTTTTTCCGATCCCGGGATTTTCGGGATGGCGTTGTCATAATCCCGGGATTAGTCCCAGGATTTAGATGTTCATTACTTTTCAACAACTTGAATCGAAAAAATTGCTTCTATATTGGTTGAGAAGCTCTCCTACCATGAAATAAATAATAAATGAATGGGTTTGAAACCTACTTTTTTATTTAAAGTGGCGTTTTTATTTTTTCTCTCTGACCGCAGGATTTATTTTGAAGGTCTTTGTAATTTTAAAGATATGATAATTTAGGAAAATTATTAAAAAAAGTCAATGCAATGAAGAATAAAAATATGGGTAACAAATGCAATAGGAAATTTCTTTAGAATTTAAAAAATTTAAATTTTTTAGATTCACAAGGACGAAGAGGTAATTTTCAAACTGACAAACTTAGAAGAACGAAATCCGTGGATGTTAGCGAGTTTATATAAGCCCTTAACATATGTATAATTTTTTCAAAAACAAATACTGTGAAATTTCAATGATAAAATTTTAAAATTACATTTTCAATATTTACTAACCCTTCTGCACAGTGTTGCCGCGCATAATTTTTAGNAAACTGCAGTAGTTTTCCTCGGATGTGGATAATTCTTGTCACAAATATGTACATAGTTTCGGGCTTATATTTATGTATATGGCTCATTCCATCTCAAATCACCCAGGCCGGGGGAAAGTGAATTTAAGTTTGCGATAAAACTCACAGGGATTGTTCCTTGAACAATTTAAGGAGACGCGTATTTTTTTTTTTTTCTCAGAAATGCGAATTTTTCGAACAATGAATTTTTCTCTTTTTGGCTACGAACGCTTCTTTTTTCCTCTCTTAATAGCAACTTTTGATGAAATCGTTTATAACTGCCGCAAAAAAGCAAGGCTTTTAACGATTTTTTTTTTAAATTGCAGATATTGATCTACTGAATCGATCTAGTGAACTAAACATCAGTAATTGTTTATTAATAATTAATTATTGTTTATAAACAAAAAAATTTTTTTTTTT
>NW_016157288.1:219577-220259 GCF_001687245.7 Rhagoletis zephyria
TATATGATGCTAGCAGATTTTCGTGCCAGTTGAGGGCACAAAAATTGTTGCCCATTATGACAAAATTTCCTTGCTGGAAATTTTTTGAGGTTGCCCGATCAGAGCCAAAAGTTTTTCCCAATTGGGCTCTAAGTTTGGCCCAATTAGCGATTTGCGCAATCTACCGAAGATTTCCCCAACCAGTGCTCACAATTTGCTCAAAGTGAACATGCATGAAAAAAATCACAATGGTAGCTCTGAGTATTGCGCAATATTTAAGTATAATGTTATGGGGTGCACTCTACAATAATTTGAGTTATGAATTTTTTTTTACACCGAAGTTGAGTAAAATGAGTACATTACAAGTTAAAAAAAAAAACAAGTAAGAAAGTCTAAGTTCGGGCGGAGCCGAACATTAAATACCCGGCGCAATTATTAAATATATGTTTTCTACCTTTCCGAAAGCTACCGCTACACGATAAGCCGGGGTGTATAAATTTTAAGTAAATTAGCGTCCTTAGATTTCGAAATTTTGAAGTTTCAAGCAGTTATATGAAAAGCGGCCTCAATTTTAATCCACTTTTAATAATTTTCAACGTTTTGCTTTTATGTGGCAAGCACAATAAAAATACCGAGTTTGGTACAAATTGGTATAACGGTTACCGATATACATATATGTGATCATAAGTGGGCGGTGCCACGC
>NW_016157288.1:220355-220505 GCF_001687245.7 Rhagoletis zephyria
AAGTTTGGAAGAAATTGATGCAGCGGTTACCAAGATATACACATCTAACCATAAGTAGGCGTGGCTACGCCCATTTTCCAAATTTTTTTAATATTCTTATTTTTCTTCTGAAACTTATTGTAAATATCAATTTTGAGTGAATTATCTTAA
>NW_016157288.1:220740-220822 GCF_001687245.7 Rhagoletis zephyria
TTTCTGAAAATTACCGTTATATGGGAAGTAGGCGTGGTTATTGTCCGATTTAGCCCATTTTCAATACCATCCGTGGTTATGC
>NW_016157288.1:220934-222162 GCF_001687245.7 Rhagoletis zephyria
AAGTTTCGTTAAGATATCTCAATTTTTACTCGAGTTATCGTGTGCACAGACGGACGGACGGACGGACAGACAGTCACCGCTTAATCGATTTCTCTTTTCACTCTGATCATTTCTGTATACATTTGTCTATATCTATCTCGATTCGTTTTGCCTGTTACAAACAACCGTTATGTGAACAAAGTTATAATATTGTGCACAAGTGCGCTCGGGTATAATAAAATTTTGTTTAGAATTTTTTTGAGTATGGAATTTTGTGCCCCATTAAATTTGAGTATAATAAAGTGCAAGTGTTAAGCTACTGCAAAATTGTGTTGATTTTTAATATTGTTTATGCTCACGGCTTCTTGCACTTTTTCCTTATCGATGAAAATGCCTAAAACCGTTTTGAAAGATAAAAAAAAATAACGGCAGTTTTGCAATCGCTTAAAACTTCCACTTTATTATACTAAAATTTAATGGGCTGCATATTCAAAAAAATTCTAAAAAAGTTAAAAAAATTTGTAAATTGGTAATGTACTAATTTTACTCAACTTCGGTGTAAAAAAAAATCATAGCTCAAATTATTGTAGAGTGCACCCCATAACATTATACTTAAATATTGCGCAATACTCAGAGCTACCATTGTGATTTTTTCCAATTTTTTTTTGAAATGGCATATTTTCAAAAACTAATTTTTTTTATCAAAAAATTTGTATGTGGAAAATTTTTCAAGAAAAAAATTAAAAAATATTTTTTTTCGTAGGGAATTTTGATGTGTGTATGTGTGATTTTATCGATAAAAACGTTTTAATTGCGTATGCATGTTCACTTTGAGCAAATTGTGAGCACTGGTTGGGGAAATCTTCGGTAGATTGGGCAAATCGCTAATTGGGCCCAATTGGGCCAAAATTAGAGTCCAATTGGGAAAAACTTTTGGCTCTGATCGGGCAACCTCAAAAAATTTCCAGCAAGGAAATTTTGTCATAATGGGCAACAATTTTTGTGCCCTCAACTGGCACGAAAATCTGCTAGCATCATATAAGTGCATTTTCAGAAAAAAAATCATAACTCGAAAATGACGAATTTTAGCATATTGCTACTCGTACTGAAAATAGTTTCTACTATCCCCCAATAGACAAAAAAGTTTGAGAGAAAAAAAAGATGTGGCAATTTGAAAAAAATCACTTTGAAAAAAAAATTTTTGTTTTGTTTATAAACAATAATTAATTATTAATAAACAATTACTGAT